>NC_043757.1:5574827-5673697 GCF_902148845.1 Salarias fasciatus
AAATGGATGATTCTATTAGCACCTCAATGACCGATTTGAAAGTTGTCATCAGTTTTACCACAGACCTTTTCTACATACACTCTTGTTTTTCTGTCGTCGTGCGGGTCAAAACACACTCATTTACCCCACAACAGCCCTGAACTTTTATCTCCCTTCTGGTCAGCTGTTGTCTGTCCAACCCATCAAAAGTCCATTCACCGTGCACACACACTCAGACACACACTCTGAGCGTGAAATGACACAGAGAGTCGGGCGTTCGTGAAATTTGGGGATATTTCGGATTACATTGATCATCAGAACAAATGGAGCAGAACCGCAAAGCTGCAGCTGTTCACACTGAAAGGATTCTTCACGCCCAATTCTTCATCACACAAACACATCTGCTCCATAAACTCATCGACCATAACATTAAGACCACATTAAGACTGCCTGTGCGGGTCAGACGAGGTGCTGAGGGAACATTCTGATGTGTGAGGAGGAGAAAAAGTGAGTCGGCGGAAGGATTCGAGAGCAGCGTCTCTGGGTAAATGATGTCCAGACGATGACCAGTGGCCGGTGGCTGTAAGACACGATGTTTGACCGTTCCTTACCTGCGCTGACGGTGATGGCCTCTATGAACTGGTCCCTCCAGCTGTTGGTTCCCACCAGCAGAGCCAGGTTGGTCTTCTTGATCAGCTTGTCCACCGTGTTCTGCCAAAAGGACAAACACACGACGCTTTACCCTCAAAATGTCAAGTCCCGCCATCAGCTCATCCAGACCGGAGAAACGGTTCATTTATGAGTAATCATTAATCATTTAACATTTCTCTGACGCCTGTTTGGTGAAAACTGATTCTGGCGAACATTTACCTTCATCACTGATGAAACATTCTTCCAAACTACACATATATTTGTCATTTTTTTAGCACTTCAACCAGTCACATTTAACACAAGACAACGTCCACTGGGAGCAGCGTGGAGTCCAGGGTCCCAGAAAGACATAAAACAAAAAGAGATGAGTTCATTCACTCCTTATGGACAATTTCCTACATCCTACAGGTGACACACATTCGTTCTTACAACAGAAAACCACAAACTGCTTCACACTCTTTCATTCATCTTCGCACTGCATCTTCACATTTATTGTATTTTCTGTATTAAGTGCAAAAAAACAAAAAAGATTCTGACCTGAACTGTGCATTCCATGCACAGCAAATTGTGCAATTAGCTCAAAAAAACACAGACCTCATCTAGCATTGCATGAACATTCAGTATCATGCAGCTCATGTAGCAAATGTTAAGAGAAAATGTTTAATGATTACACTGGGTGGAGACGTATCTGAAGCATGGGAAGCGATGATAAATAAACAATATATGAATAAAAGATCAGGAGGTGATAAATAGGGAATGCTGGATAACTGATAGCTTTAAATGTTTCACGTTGTATATAAAAGTATGAGAAAGTGTCTGACATGAAGAAGGCAGAAATCAATGGCTTCCGTCCCGACACACTTCCACTGAGGCTTTCTGAGGCAGAGGGAAACGCTATGGGGAAATAATGGTTGGAAAATGGATCAGTTTGTGGGTATAACTCATTTTAAATTTCACTGATAAATAATGAAGAGCTCAATCCTCCATTTGTCGTCCGCTTTTCAAAATATGGCAGAAAAAAACAACAACAAAAGAAGAAAGCTCCCAGCGTTGCGTATTGAAGTGACTCAGTTCTCGCTGTGTGAAAATACAGACCTTTTCCCAGAAATTCAACCTGACAGTTCGTCTCTCACCTCAAATACAAAATAGAGCTTTTTTTTTTTTTTTCCCCTGGATCAGATTCAGAGTTGGCTGTTTGCATGTTAAGACTTCACTCTTATTCAAGTTTTCTTACATTATTTTTACAATACAGGTGAAATGGACACACAGCGCACAATGAAGTGTTTACCAAAGTAAACATCTGTGATATTAATTATATTTTTCCCTTTCTACACCATTTCTCTCCCTTTCCTTCATTTTTCTTTCCTTCGCTGTTTTCTTCAAACAGGAGGAAACTATGACAGATTAAGATAACAGCAAACACTTGAGAGTGCAAACACACACACACACACACACACACACACTCTAATTAGCAGAGCGGTGGGGATCGCTTTCGCCTCTTTCTTCCACTTCAGAGAGACTCTGGGACGCTAATTGTGTTGAACGGAGCTTATGGGGGTGAATGGTTCCTCACTGCTGCTGCTGCTGTGGAGACACACGCACGCTCACATGCACGCTCGCATGCACACTCACACACAGCAAGATTTACTCAGCCGTTTGTGCGCTTGAGTTTTTTATTTAACTGCTCTCTGCAGAGCTTTTTTGACTGCATGTTTATGTTTGTGTTTTTTTTTCACTCCCGTGGTTTAATTTCTTCTCTCTTATTTTTATTTGAAATGCACATGCACTGATGTGCACGTGCATGTGCATGTGTCTCTACAGTGGTAAATATTCAAATCACTTGAATGACGAACGATCATGTCAACCTGCATCGATCAAACCCACCTTTCCTTTTCCAACTAACATTTATGAGAATAATCACAGAATATATTGTTTTTAATGGTCTTGGATGAGCAGCTGAATGTAAATGTGGCATATCGATAAATAAATACAGCTTCTCTTTTCTTCTTACATCTGGACCGATAAGTGGTTCAGATTCTGGAGGAAAAATAAAGCTTTTGAGTAAGAAATCAATGTGCTTCTTTATTTTTGCTTTTAACATCACAATTATTAATTTAGTATCAGTCAGTAAGCCGATGTAACAAAACATAAAACAACTTCGATTTTACCATTTTAGACTGTCTGGATCTGGTTCATGTGTATTTCTAGCATGTCTGAATGCCTGAACTTCACAAAAAAAGTTCCAAATCATGTATTTTCTGAGTTTATAATTCCAAATCCTTTTGTAAACCCACTCAAGTCTCACCGATCGAATTCAGGCATTTTATTTACTGTCGTTGACAGAAGTTTTCAGAAACACTGCCTGCAGGCCTGAAACGATTCACCATTTGCATTTCTATCCAGCCTGCTTGAGGACTTTGATAAGTCTAAAAAAGACAAACGACATACTAACAGAAGCAACTCTGCTTAATGAAATCGATAACGTTTGTGTTTGAGCAGACGGAACACACCACTGAGACGCAGAACTAAACATCAGATTCAACTCATCAGTCACTCGCTGCTTGCAGAGGTTTTATTCCACGTACCAGAAAGCTAATTCCATTCATGTGTTTTTGGACGCAGCGATATAAAAACTGATGTGGTTAGAGATCAAAGACGAGGACGATGTGCTCGAGTCTGATCTGGACCGAAGACTTTGACGGGTTTGGGAATCAGAATGAACTTCCTGGCCTCTTCGGCTTTCATGAGAAACACGGGCGAGCTTCACTTTGTGCGACGCTCGGCTCCTTCAGTCACTACAGGACTCCTCTGTTCACACAAACACACACAATTTCATGCATGGACAACTTGACAAAGTATAGTATCCTGTCAAGTGGCGAGCCATTACCGGCTGTTATTAACTGTCTGTCTAGTGTGAGCACGTAGGTGGAGTGATGGCGCGCACACACACATACACACACACACACACACACACACACACACGTGGTAATTACACAGACTTGTCTTAAAGAGTCTGCGTGGGAGAGATAAAGCCAGGAAAACAATACGTGCACAATTATGTCCTGAATATATGGAAAAGGCGTCTGAGCGTGTAACATGTGAGAGCGACGAATTTGTAAGAAGTGTGTGTAATGTGTGTGTATCTGGGACTTTTGACACTATGTGCTTCTCAGTCTGCCTCAGTAGCCAATAACACAGAGATTACAAGTAATTACTATTAAAAATGTTTCATGATTTGGATCTAACTTCATAAACAAACCATTGGTTTTCTCATTTATTTATTAACTTAAGGGGAAAAGCAAGGATTTGACCAACAGATGTTCGTGATGCTGCTTCTGAAGACAGCTGCCCTTCAGAAACGTCTGGAGTCTGCACTCCCAGAAGCGTTTACTGATGTCAATCAACCACGTTCACCTTCGTGTAATGAAATCCCCGGATTGCTCAATGTCATACGTGAGTCCTGTGGATTGAATTTTACTTATCCAGACTGATGGGAAGAGACCATCATCTTAAGAACAGTGCACTCTTCACTTTTTCAAGTAAAATAAAAGAGTTTCTAAATGCTAAATGGACTTCATCATAGAGTCATCTTTATTAGGCTTTTTGTGTAAAACGAGCTGCGTTGTGACCTGAATAGCTAACATAACCAATGCTGTCACTATTTACATACATTTCACTATGGATGACCCAATAAAATCATCCTGACTAACATTATATGTTGAAATGGTTGTAAAATTGAAAATGTAAAATTATTTCAATTGTGTAAAGACCGTTTACCTCAGGTATGATACATTAGCATCCTGATTTGTGCTGTTTAAACCGTCTGGAACGCACCGACGTTGATCACACATTGCGTAAAGTCGGACTTGGACCAATCTGCCTGCAGTGTGAATGAAGCCTTTGACACATGGAGAGCTGGGGATGGAAATCGAACCAGCAGCTCTCTGGCGACTCTACCGTCGAATCGGCAGCCCAGTAGTCACACACAAAACCCCGACACACATCATCATGAATGTGCTGTGTTGGTGCAGACCAATCATTTCTGACCGTAACAGTAATCGTAAACCTTGGTCCGAGCACAGACGCCGTCTCACCTTGAACTCGTACGACTCCTCTATGATGACCTCCAGCTTGACGTGGTCGCCCAGCATGGGACGTCCCATCTCGGCGATGCGCCGCTCCTCTTCATCTTTGCCCGTCAGAGCCTCTTCTTCCTCCTCCTCCTCTTTCTGCTGCTCCTCTGAAAAAAAAAAAAAAAACGACCAAAGTCAGCCTCCTCTGGTCCAGATTCATTCACAGCGACCGCCGGACCACAGCGGTCAGTTCACACAGCAAACGGCGGCGTGAGAGCCGCTTTCTGTTTCCTGGATGAAAGAAAGAGAATATTTGAACTGAACGAAGCAGCCGGGATCATAAAAAAGGCGCTTCATCATTTCCACTTGTAGCTAATCTTTGTGTTTAATTAAAACGGAGACGTGAGCGTGGTTTCAACTTATCTAATTGGGTTTACACTCTCCAGTAGTTTCAGAAGCTTCACTAAATGAAAAATACTTCCTTCCTCAATATTCGCCTCTCTCCTCATTATCCACGGCTCCATCGTTCACGCACTCTTTTCCTTTTCTCTGTCTTTATGGTGTGTGTCAGTAATTGAGATTCATTGTGGGGCCAGAACTGAGCGGCGGTATCAAAGGCTGAGGCGGGCAGGGAGAAGAGCAATGATCACATCTTCCATGGGGGAGCGCTTCCCCGTGTCAGCGCCTGCCATTAGAGCGCGGCGCACCGAGGGTCGACGCCAGCTCGCCGGTCATTTGTTCCCCTCAGCTGAGCGGCTACACGGAGCCGAACGCTCGCCCGCCCGCACACACGGCCACGGAGATTTCTGCCAGGAGCACTTCGGTTGGCCGTGAACTCGAGAAGAAGAGTTTGGTGCTGCGGCTTCCTGTGTGATCATCTAGCGTGGAGGTTAAAGGATGAACAACCGAGAGCGCATCGATTATTCCTTCCCTTGAACACATCCACCCCTTATCCGCTCTGTTTAATGTATTTTAGGATATTTTTTACACCTGAAAACATCATTAAAATTGGCTTTTTGTTGAGGCTGTCATCATTTTCTGCAGTAAACGTTTGGTTTTGTTGAAATACAGACTGGGTCATATGTTAAACCCCCCTTCAGGTTTAAGTCAAGTGTTCTGAAAACCCGCCGCGCTGACTCTCACCTCCCACTTCTTTAAAAACACTTGAAAGCAAAGTCACAGTGAAATGCGCCTGTGGGCCGCGACACCCAGCGTCCTCAAACGAGGACACTTTTAATGGAGGCACAACCTCTTTACCCAGCTTTAATTACCTAACAGGTTCAGATGCATAAATAAATGGCGGCGAAAGCCTCCTCCTCCTCCGCCGGCGCGGCTTGGTTCCAATTACGTGTCATTTGCCCTTCGAAAGGTTCACTTTTAACCGACTAGAATATACGGAGATTTCCACGTTCCGGCCCAAACGCACATCATTACGCGCCATGTAACGCTGATTTAATGAACTCAATTAACAGCCTACGCAAAGCCGCGGTGAGACGATGGCGACCCGGCGCTACCCTTGTTAGCTGCACTCCCACCGCGCCTGTGTGTGTGTGTGTGTGTTTAAATGGACCTGACAGAGGTTGAGTGTTGCAGGCTAAGATGCTGTTTCCTGTCGAAGCTGCTGTCTGCACCATTTATCATTCTGATTTTTTCGCCCCCTCCGGTGTCCTTCACTCTGCTCCTTTGCAGCTCGACTCAATTAAACAGAACTGGATGTGCCTCGCAGGCTGGAGCCGACGCACTGAGTGTCTGAATACACCGGGCTGTCTTCATCCAAGATAATTAAACACTCAATATTTTCAGATTGGACCAAACTTCCTCTGACTTTATTGCCAGTAAAGGTTTCGCCGTGAACTGTAAGCTGTATCTTTAAATAAATCAACGGTAAATGAGGCACGCGTAATCTCCTCCAACAGTATTTCTGTTATATAACGATCTAAACCTGTCTTTGTCTTCCTAAATCTCTTTCCTTATGATCCTTGTCTGCGTCCCACAGTTAAAACTTTTATTTCCCTCCCTCTGCCTCCTTCTTTATCTCCTTCCTGATTTAGTTTCCACTGAAATCAGCTACAGCTTCAGCTGCTCGATGCTCTTATAATGTTGTAGTTTCTCAAGTCCCTGCTTTCATTTGTTTGACAGATTTTGGTATTTTATTGTTCATAGTCATGGCTGTTTGGACCATTTTTGTGTTGTTTTTTTTTTTTTTTTTTGGAGCAGTAAGCACACGGATGTAGGAAGTTACAGTATTATTAATCCGAGAAGCTTATTATTGTGGAATAAATGTTATGAACACAATAATGTTCAACAAATAAGATCACAACACGTGTCACAGAAGCGTCCGTTGAAGAGAAACTGGCCCTGTTTGCATGACAGCCTTTTCAAAAACCGGGAAACTTCGTGGAAACGGGTGAAAGCAACGATGAAAACGCTCCGACTCAATGCGCAGCTTCCACTTTTAAAGTGAAAGCTTTGAGCTGTCAGTTTTGTTTTCTTGATGTTTACTGTTCAGTCGGCAGGTGTAGAAGCTGAAACGTCTGTAGATAAGAGATAAATTGTGTGAAACGCCGCGGTGGAAACAGATCAAGAGGAGACGGAGCGGAGGTGGATCCACTCGTCCTTCACAACAAACCTCAGCGTGTCGTTCATGTTCTGCACGCACAGCGAAGCAGCTATCCAGACTTCCGCCTCGCTTTTTTGCTGCGTGGTTGTTCAGCAGAGCTGTGGAGCCTTCAACGTGAAAACTAACGAAACAAGCTGATTTTTCAAGAAGTTCGACTCCTTGTGCCACATTGGATTCTGCACCAGAAGTAATTTTCCATGTCTTCAAATAAAAAAAAAAAAAAAATCAAAACTATCAGTTATTTTTTTTCCACAGGAAGACAAGCTGACAAGAAATTGGAGCGTGCATTGTGTTTGGCACGAAGCTCCGCTGGCTGAATTAATGTTAATTAAATATCTGTTTTGCCAGGAAATTTAACTGAAACTCCCAACAGAGCATTTTGGAAAACAGCATTCAGTCCGAAAAGCTAAAAACTCTTTTGTGTGAAAAACGTGGGCTTAACAACCTTCATCATTCTGAATAAAGAGCTTTGTTTAGTTTCAGGATGAAATGATGCAGTGAAAAACAAGCGGTGTGTATGTGTGTGTGTGTGTGTGTTTGCGGGCTTTCACACGCCGCCGAGCTTCCTGGGAGTCTGCGGTTTAACATACGTGATCAAAGACGGCGGCGGCGGCGGGAGGAGACGCTCCACAGGTGGAGGGAGAAGAAAAAGAGCTGCAAAGCAGACAAACCCGGAGCGGCGAGGAGGGGAGAGCGCTTTATTCTGCGTCTGACGGCTCCGGGTTTCATCAGAGGAGGCAGAGGAAGATGAGAGGAGAGGAAGATGGGAAGCTGAAAACTGTCAACATGTGAGAGACGTGAGGAGGGGAGAACGGAGAGAGGAAGGAGGCGGGATGGAGGCATGAGAGGACACGACGGCTGACAGGATTCAACTCTACAGCAGGGGACGAGGAGACGAGGGGGGGGGGGGGGGGGGGGACACTGTCACACTTTCAGAGAGTCTCCCAGATGAAGGCAGAACAGGAGCAGAACTTCGAAAGCCTTTTAACACGTTCTGGATGTCCGGAGTGGAGGAGAACAGGAGAGGAGGAGGGAAACGTGTGCGAAACATCGTAGGGAAAGAAAACATGATAAAAGGATGTGCTGAAGGACGAAGAGGAAAAGATGAGGACGATGGGTAAGAGAGAGGAGGACATCGGTGGAGGGAGGAGAAGAAATGAGGAAAAAGATGAAAGACGACATGTTTCAGTGCAGCAGAATGGGTGGTACAGTAAAGTGTCCATGATTGCTTTTGGGGGGCTATAAAGTGACGATGCTTGCAGGATAATATAACGTCCAGGGTTATTGCACCCTTCGCTTTACAGCAAAATGAACCAGATCTGACTGCATGGAGTTTGCATGTTCTTTCCTGCATAGGTTTGTTCAGACCGGGTTTCTCTCACATCTGGGAATCCATCCAAGAGTCGTTTTAACAGGGAAAGGCTCCAACCCAGCGACAGTATTCAGTATAAACGCCTAATGTCTGTTTTTAGCTCTCCACAGTCATTTTCACGCCGACCTGTTAATCCACTGACGTGAACCTGCTGGGTTCGTGTGAACAGATCTAACCGGCATGTGAAGCAGGGTCAGCAGAGAGGGAGGAATTGAGTCTGGATCTGATTGTTCAAACTTGATAAACCACATGACGTGATGAGGAAAGACGAGCGATGGAGCTTCTGCTGATCTGTGGGAAGGACGGAGTTTGTTTACCTCGCCGCTTTCTGCCTTCTCAGCCTTGCCGTCGCCGATGTGCAGCTGTTGCTTGGGATTGGAAGGCGTGTGGGGCGTTCATGTGAAATTTGTGGAATGTCGATGCGTCACGGACTCAGACTTGTTTCAGAAATCGGTTTAATGGGAAAGTTTTACTGTGAAAATGCTGGATTACACAGGAGGACCCATACAGCCCAAAGTGACCTCCAGTGAGCTGGACCAGTGAAATAAGAACAGAATAACTTTCTAAAATAAATATTTTATATTCTCACCTGATTAGACCTTCTGATTGGACAATTTGACCCACAGCTTTTCTTTAACAGATTTGTTCTTAACTGAAATTACTATTCATTCTGTTTAACTTTATTCAACTGAATTCACACAGTAGTGGCCATGGCGGAGTAATGTGTAACTCAGGGGTTTCAAACATAAGGCACATGGGCCAAAGCTGGGTCGCAAAATGCTCCAGTCGGGTCGATCAAACCAACAAACGGTAAAAATTTCTGAACAATGTCATTAGTGTCAGGTCTGCAAAAACGAGCATAACACAGTTGCGTCATTAATCGAGCAGAGACGTCGTATTTTCATGGTTATTAAAAAAAGAAAACTACGACAGTAATAAAGGCAGAGCGGTCCGACTCAAACCGATCAATAAAAGCTTCTTCTCCATCATCTGCTTGTTTCGTTTATCTTGTCGACTCAATTCGTGATCTTAATTATTTCCTGCATATGCAGTGGTAACGGGCTAAATAAACAACAGCATCATTAATGATCCTTAATGGTCTCTAATGTGGAGGTTACCCACAACCCAATGCTGCCGCAATGAAGGCACAAATAAATCCATCGGCTCTGTTTGGCCATTTGTTGTGATTAATGATGAAGCTAATGACGCTGCTTCACAACACCTCATTAGGAGACACTGTTTACTACAGTACACATCACAACAAAGGGGCTCGATCCGCTTATATATGATGCTAATGTGGCGATCAAACAGAGGGCCGACGCATCAGTCGTGGCGCTAGGTATGATTGCGTAACTGAACTCACGCAGCGGCGGCAGACAAAGGACATAAGGAAGAGGAGCATGAGGGTGACATTGCTGTCAGACAGAATCTGTCACACAGATATGTCTGTGTGTGTGTGTGTGTGTGTGTACTTCACTCTGGGTGCATTCTGTGTGTGTCCCTGCATGTTTGATATGGTGCGTGTGTGTGTGTGAGGACAGCGGGGTCGTCACCCTCTGCAGGCTGCGTGTGTTTTCAGCTGGTTCCCGCTCTCAGCGCTGTTCCCTGTCGGACTGTCGGAGGTTCACGGGACGGCGGCGAGCCCTCCTCGGCCCGCCGCCGTCCCCGAGCTCCTCTCAGCCGAGTCCCAAACCCGCAGCGCCGGCGCCTCATCTGGAAACGTCAGAATCCTCACGGTGCGAGAAGCTTTTACCCGCTGAGAGGAGAACCACGCAGATGTTTCTGACCCTCATCTACAGATGGAATCACAGGACGGAACACTAACCAGGCTCCACTGCGCTCCAGTCTGGCCGAATATCAGTATTTAAGTGGAAATATTAACGGTTTTTGTTTTTAAGGCTGTAGATTAGTGAACAATAATTGCATGTTTTATCCAATATGAGTCGATGCTGACATGATGAATACTTGACACACTGGTGAACCCTTTTTGTCTTGATTTGTTAGAATAATTATTAATCTCTTGATATATGCTAAAACATTCATTTTGGAGTATATCACATGAGATTTACTTATTTCTCTTGATGTAAAATTGTCATCCTGCATTTATCTACATCCAGTGGAGACATGTAAAGTCTCTCAGAGTCATACCTGGAATAAAAAGTTAGGAAATGTGCTTTGATTTCTGACATAACCTCAATAATTCCAGACATAAACCCACCATCAGAGGCCAGACAGTAAACTTTATGGGCCATAAAGACTATAAATTGGAGGGCTGCAGCGATGCTTGACTTTCTGGAACATTCTAGGTCTCATTTAGACAGCGATGTTCAGGATGATCAGAAGACACGGACAGCGCCTGGGTTAAATACAAGCCCGGTGCTTTTGGATGATTTCTACATTCTATCGATTGTGCTGCACAAGTAATGGATCTAACTTCAATGTCCAGGCTCCATGCCAGAGGTTTACAAACATGTTTCCACTTTTAAAATGTCCCAACACACCAAAATACTGAGACATTCCATCTAAAATGATCAATATGGTCGCTGTGAGTAAATTAATGAGGAAATAAAAGACAATAAATGATTTCAGCAAATGGCTGCAATATAACAAAGACTGAAACATTTAAGTCTGAATTCTCTTTATATGGACGACACTCCTCTGGTCCTCGATCAGCTGCTGCCTCGGGGGCAGGAAGCTTTAAAAGCCTCTTTGAAACATGCTAAATTGTGCCAAAAAGCACAGAGGAAATCAAGGTTAGATTTCAGAGTCTCTCTGCAGCGCTTTCCGTGTGAGAGGAGGTAATTTACAGAAAGCACGGCCTCGGTAAACACAAACAGGGAACAGGGGACAAATAATAATGAAATAAATCTCACAGCACTTTCTCATAATGTCACTGTGTAGTTAATCCACCTCGCTGGCTGCATTAGAGGAGGAGCACCGGCTCCATGTCCTTCCAGCTCCAGGACCGTTAACAGGCTGAACAAGCAGCCAAACTACGACGGTGACGTTTTATACATTCATCTAAACCAAGAATAATGTCAAAATGACAAGAGAAAACAGACATTTTACACATATTTTACATTATTTTGATGGTATAATGAATTTCAATCCAGATTACTGCTGATAATTGTAATCAAATATTAATTATCAGTGGCTTTAATGGTTTTTATTAGTTGATATCTGTGAGTTGTTCTGGCTAAAGTAACCGTCATGTGAGCGTCGCGTTGATAACTGTGTTTACAGGCAATATGCAAGCAAAGAGAGCTACTTTGTATCTTAAGTAACATGGAATTGAACCGATCTTCATGGTGAGAAAAATATCAGCTGTTATATAATCCGGCCTCCGGTTTCGACGGGGCCGAGCAGGACCGCTGTTTACAGAGGGCGGAGTTCTGCTGGGTGGAGCCGAGCTCTTTTCACGACGTTCAGAGGATCCTGCAGAGGAATATCTGGCACAAAAGGCCTGAACTGTGACGTTATTGGAAGCGAAAGATCTTCATTTTATAGTGCATGTTTGGCAAACTGTAATATATTCCTGATCCAAACTCATCCATTTTCAACAAGTCTGGCTCTTCGAAGGCTATTCTGCTTCTCTAACATGATGCTGACGTTAGGTTTCAGAGCAGCGTTGAAGCTTTTTAATTGTAACGTTTCTATATAACACAGAGCAATCTGATCACTGCGTTCATTAAACCTTGAAGAATGAAAGATCGGCTCTGGTTCTGACGTGTTTGTTGGTGTTAAAGGAAGATCTCGGAACGCAGCTTTTCTTTTCTTCTCTTATTACAAATAAAACTAATCATATAAAATGGAAGGGTCTGCTTCACAGACAACAGGAACATGTTTAAACAAGCGAGCACGCAATGATAAGCATGTACGCGCGCGCGCGCACACACACACACACGGTGGGTTTAACGAGTGTGTTTTATGAACTGATATGGCGGTTCTCTGTGCTAAATGAGGCCTGCACAGATCCTTATGGCCTCGGCCCATTACTCTGTGTGCGTGTGTGTGCGTGTGCGTGTGTGTGTGCGTGTGTGTACGCGCATCCCAGAGGTGTGTTTGATCTCCTGACTGTGATAATGTGATATCCAGCCCTTGTCTTTGATCCCCTCATCACCATAAACACCGCTGATGTCTGGTAAACACACACCGCCATTAACACAGAGCTGTGCTCAGGATGAGTGTGTGTGTGTGTGTGTGTGTGTGTGTGTGTGTGTGTGTGCGTTCTTGTATTTCTATCCTTGTCGGGGCCAAATGTCCCCACAAGGATAGCAAAACGTGGAACGACGTGCCTTGTGGGGACCTTTTTCCGGTCCTAAGTAGGAGAAACAGTGTTTTCTTGACCATGTTGTTGTTACTGAAAAAAGTAAAAGTGCAAAAACATTTCTTTAGGGTTAGGCTTTGTTGTGGTGTGGGTTAGGGTTAGGGTAAGGGTCAGGGTTAGGGGCTAGACATGAATGGGAGTCAATGGACGGTCCCCACAAGGATAGAAATACAAGACTGAGCGTGTGTGCATGCGTGTGTGTGTGTGTGTAAAACAGAGACCGAACTTCTTATCATGAGTGTACCCAGAAGAGCTTAAATGAGTTTAAGGACATAAAACTCCCTTTACAGCGCCTCCTGAAATCAGGCGGCTTCACATCAAACTCATTAAGATGCACCTGAATTGTTCATCACTCCAGTTTAAGGACCTGTGATTCTATTCAACTGCTAATTAAGCACTTCTTCCCCTAAGATTTGTGGAAAATCACCATTTTTTTTTCAATTCTGCAGTGAAATGGACTGAAATATGACAGGAGGGAGATGAGCCTCTATGAACAGTGAAAAGCTCCAGATTCAGCTCATATAGTGTACAAATAAATAAGTGTTTAAATAAAATGCTTCATATTTCCATGTTAGTTAAAATCTAATTAGCACAGGGAGATTAAATATAACATGTGCAATTTGGTAGCTTTTTAAGCTGATAAATAAGCTGTGCAAATTATGTGCATCATTATAGTACTCATAGCAGGGGTGTCAAATATAAGGCCCGCGGGCCAAAACTAGCTCTCTGAAACATTAACCTGAACGAAGCAAGTCAGCCTTTTGCAGTTTTGAAACTTTATGGCATAACTTTTTTTTTTCAATTCTAAAAGTAGACTTCTATTTTAGAAGCACTTTGTTTTTAGTTTAGTTTGGTTTTGGTTGTTAAGCTATTTCTGGTTTACGCAACTTTTTTCGGAAGTTTATTGTTTGTAAAGATCAAAAAAAGATGAATCTCAAACTGTTTAATGTCATAATTTGACTTTTTCACCTGTTATCTGACATTTTTCTATTGTTCTTTACACACAAAAAAACTCAGTTTGATGCAGGAGCCTCTAATATTATACAAAACCTAGAATCTAGAACACAAATTTGATTAACTTTTTATAACAATGCATTCTCTTCCTATATAAACCAGTGGATCTATACTGTGTGATACCAGTATTTCGAGTGTGTGCGTGTGTGTGTGTGTGTGTGTGTGTGTGTGTGTGTGTGTGTGTGTGTGTGTGTGTGTGTGTGTGTGTGTGTGTGTGTGTGTGTGTGTGTGTGTGTGTGTTCTGTCAAAGCACGGCACGTTGACATTTTCAAACAGCAGCTCGGACCACATGTTAAAACAGGTGAGAAGGTCACGATGGGGCGAGCAAGGAAAAGAAAAAGGGAGAAGAGCAGGAAGAGAGGAGAGGACAGGTGTGGTTTCCACTCAGTCTGCAGAATCTTCCTCTCCGGGGAGGAAGAGGAGGGAAAGTGGAGAAAAAGCAAGGAAGAAGTGTGTGTTTGACATGAATCCCACATCAACAGACCCGGTGCAGCAGAGAACTCCAAGTGGAACTGAGACGATGAAGCCTGATACTGTGATGGGTTTGTGGTTTCAGTGTGAGAGAAAAGACATTACTGGATCAATACAAGAACATGGAAGAGCCTCTTAAAGATACAAATATGTGCAAATAAAGATCCCATTAATGGATTGAGATGTATTTATATCAGATTCTTTGCGTGTCTGGTGGATGTGTGTATAGAGACACGTTGGACATGTACTGAGTTTTCATACAATCAGTGTGTTTGTCTTTTATTTAGGCAATTCATTAACGAAGTGACTTCATTCAACAATTATAAATCCTGTTTGCTGCTTTACTTTCAGGGACTCTCACTTTTCTGAGTTAAACGATGAACACATTTTGAATAATTAATGCATTCATGAGTGTTTGGGACAAAACCAAGACTTTAGATTCAGTGCTGAAAACCTGAGAGAGAGCTTTTCATTAATCTGATGGAAATAACCACACGATTAATGGAAACTAAGCTGTACCGTGGAGCGTAATCACATGAGAGTACAGACTTAATTTTGTTTTACCAAACAAGAAAGGATCCAACAACCGCGCCATCAAAAACCCAATGTTATCATTAGGATGCCAATTAAACTGCAAAAATGTTCCCTCAAAAAATCTAATTATTATGTTTTTTTCTTCTTCTTTTGTTAAGTGTTTTGGAGTCATTTTGCTGCCGCCCACAATCAGTTTTACATTTCCCAGCTGGGAGCTGCTCCATAATTTTGTGGCGTATTTGCAACGTAGCAGAACGGAGAGCAACAAAAAGCGCTTTCAGTTCATCACGGCGCATATTCAAAAGCTACTTTACAATCAGAGTGTGACATGATATCAGGACTGTTGTTCTCTCTGCAGCCACATGATTACTAATGAGCACTGATTAGAAAAACAGAAAACAGCACGGCAGCATTAGCGGGTTATGCTGAAACGAAAAACTGGAGAACAAAAAAAAAAAAGTTAAAAGTTTGCAGTTATTTCTCCATCCACAGGAAACTTGACTTTTTTGTTCTTCCATAAAAATAGAAGCAAATAAAAATAATGCAAGCAATAAATAAATAAATAAATAAATAAATAAATAAAATATACCTAAAATTTTGACAAAGAAGACAATAAAAATCAGGTGGAAAAAAAATCCAAATCATGATAAAAAATGTAAAAAATTAAAAAAAATTGAAAATAAAAAAAAAGAATCATATGAAAAGATTCTAGCTAAAAAAAAATTCCAATATTCCAGTATTTTTAGAGATGTGTTTTTGCTTTGATCTCTAATGTGTTGAAATTATTGAAAAATGAGTGATATACTCATATTTGGGATGATTTCCTTTTAGTGTTGGCTTGGTTGTTTAGGGTTTTTGTTTAGAAGCTGCACATATTCTAGGAAAAGCATAACTTCAGTCTGTTCCTTTTCTCGGTTATTTAAAGCAAACAGTATTTTGACTATTTATGTGTTGAACTGGGAAAAAGTGACTTTTCCATTGTGTTTTAAGGTGATTGTGCAGGAGCAGTTCTGCCACCGGTCTGTTGATGTGGGACCCTGGGAGCCGCCGCGGTGTGTTCTCAGTGCTGATTGGCTGCCACACCTGTCCGTTCCTTCCCGCTGCGTCTCCACTGGGGGGTTTGGAGCAGAAGGTAGAAGGAGGACTGCTTATTGTACTCCTCCCGGTCTAAGATCCTAACGGTTATGGTCTTCCTGTATGGGACAACACAAGTACACAAACACACACACACACACACATAGAGGGAGGTGGTGAATGCATGCATGGTACACAAACAGCATGAGGCACGTCAAAAGCAAACACACACACACACACACACACACACACACACACGGGTTGATGGTGGATGTGGTGAGATGCGGTGACCCGCAGCATGCTGCATGTTCGCCGTCGCGGCGAGGCTCCGTCAGGAGGCCTCCTCCCGTGCGCCTCCACCTGCGGGTGAACATGCAGCTTCCGCAGTGTGACGGACTCTCCGGGGGGGGGGGTCAAAGTTCACGGGCTCTCCGGGCTCACCGTCATCCTGACCTTTGGTGTCATTGCTCTCCACCAGGCGGGGTTCTCCGATCTCTATGTAGAACGTTTTGTTCTTCTCGTATTCCTCGTCGTCAATTATTTTCACCTTGATGGTTTTACTGAAGGGGGGGGAAGAGGGGAGGAAACAAAAGAGGAAGAGAAGGAAGAAAAGTGAGGAAAGGACAGAAAGCCCAGAAAGTAAAACAGGAAAGAGCTGCAGTTCCCACAAGCAGGTTTTTACCCATCAGATTACTTTCAATTTTTATTTGGCAGAAGACGCTTTTCAGGGTTTTTTTTTTTTCCTTAAAGACAGATTAAATCTTGTTAAAAAATTTCCACGGCTGATGTCAGATGAATCTCTGATGCTATCAGAGCGGCTCACATCAGCCTGAGGACACTGATCTGATAAACTCGTCACTGTTCCGGCCCACAGTCCCCGTCAGGCCTCCATTCAATCTTCCACTTCCTTTTAAAAGGGGGAGAAACTTCCACGCTGACGGCTGAATGAATCGTGGCAGCTTCTGGCGAGTTGATTGAATCTATTAGTAATTTCACGTAAAGCGAGGGACTCTGGGCCGTGATGGTAATTCTGCCCGTCAATCAATTGAGATTTTCAGATAAAGGTGGAAATTCAGAGGCAATCCAATAGACCCCGACAGCGTCGCCGTGCAGTTACAATACGACATAATGGATCTTTCTGGTGCCATGATTGTGAGAAAGCAGTAAATTACTGTCAATTCAGCTAAAACGAGCTGCAGAAGAAGGTCCTGGTCTGCAACTGGTTGAATTCAGCAAGACATGCAGAGAAGGATTCAAGTCAGAAACATCAGAAGAAAAAGAAAACAGTCGTGAAAATCTGCTCTGCGTCAAATTAGAAGTTTCACCGGCATCTCAAACGCAGCGAGGACCGGCGCTTGTTTGTGTCGTCAATCCGACCGAGCCGAAAAGCCCGCAGAATGCCGAGAGGCCTCAAGTGAAGCGGCGTCACAACGCCGCCGTCTCGTTCCGCAACCTGCCACCAGCCGGAGCCCCATCTGCCGCCCGGTAAATGGAAAACATGCCATCTACACATGTGACACACTCGGTAGAATTATCTGTGTGTCGCTCGTCGCTTCTCGTGCCATAAATTACAGAAAAGCCTGGAAACCGGCGGCGCTTCTTTCTGAGCGGTTTCACCGATTACCCCAATAAACGGAAACTCCAGCTCAATCAAACACTCCGCTGCGGAAAGTGTGTGTTTATTGCAGCAGATGTGCTCGGTCACGTCGGGCAGGGAAGCCAATATTCCAGGTCAGAGAGCTTCAGAGCCATGCAGGCTGCATGTGTGTGTGTGTGTGTGTGTGTTTTTATCTTCAGCTTCCAGTTGGGAACAAAACTCAAATCTACTAACGGCAATAACAAAAACCTGGAAACACACACACACACACACACATAAACACCCAAAAACAGCATCGGCTCATGCAGGCATTATCTCTGATCGCAGGCCGGCAGCCTGTGTGGAACCGCCGGACTCAAACCGTCTCAACTGAGAAGCCGCGGTTTATTTACACACACACACACACTCATCGAAAGCAGATATTTTCATGATGTAATGACAATGAAAGGCACAGATTTAAAATAGCTTTTTTAATGCATTATGTAAGCCTGGTAATTACCCCAAAGCCTGACTGTGAAGAGACGCTGGAAACCATGTGACGCCGCAGCGAGCTTCACATGAAGCTGACGTCCGGAGGAACGACGACACAGAAGCCAGTTCATGCTGCGTCCGCATGACGAGACGTGATAAAAGCTGAGTGTGTCTCTTGCCCCGTGTTGTATTTGATGATTTTCCTCAGTTTTTGCTCGTCTGACTTCTTTTGCAGAGAAGGATATACTTCTAATGGGAATTGCTGTATAAGAAACACTTCACTCATTTATTTACACTTCTGGCAGTCGTGTGTCTCCTGAAGCTTTGAGTTATTTGAGGATATTGGAGGGAAGCTCTGTTATATCAATAGACTCTTGTTAACTTCAGGAAGAGTTTGGAGGAAGAGAGGAAGAAAAATGGCTGAATAAGACAGTAAACCCTGAAGTTCAGTCATTTACTAAATCAAACTTCGCTCACGCTGACCGAGAACTTTCCAAAAAGACTTTTTCAAATAATGCATTTCATCTGAAGCAGCTTCAAAAGCTAAGAAGTCGCTCTCCATCGTTTGCATTAAAAGGTTAAGAGGATTCTGAACAGTTGCTGGTTTGGTCCCTTCCTCCTCTGACTGGCTCGCCATCTTCAGCAGCAAGAGACAAGCAGCAACCTGCTGATTATCCAATCAGAGCCGAGGCATGACGGGTTAATCCATCCACAGCGGAGGTTAATCCATTAGAATTTCTTACACAAACACACACACACGCACACACACACACACCCACAGAGCGGTGAAGTCATTACAGTGGAGGGGTTTAGTTCATTCATCACTGGTCCTTAACAGCAGATTTTCTTTTTTTTTTTTTTAATCTGGCTACAATCAACAGGTTAATAGATGGAGTGAAACCTCCCCCTGCCTCAAGGTGGAGCCCCTGAGCAAAGCGCTCTGGATGTGTGTCTCGGTGGGAAAATCAAAGCTGCTGCCGCACTAACAGTTCGATCAATACTGAAATTTGAATGACACATTTGTTTTTTTGCTGCATTTATGCCTACTATAAAGCCGAAGTTGACTGGCGGGAGAAGTTTCTCTTTCCTCCTTGAACAGCAGCAGCTCTCGTTTCTCACTGATTGGACCGACCTGGAATCACAGGCGGGACCCACAGAGGCGGCGGTCCCATGTGACTGCAGCTCTGGGAGGCAAACTCCCTCAAAAAACACTAAACACATCACACGTTTCGATTCTAATCTAATGTTTCTGTTCTTACTGGCAAACGATTGCTGATTTCTGATCGCACAGCGACTGACTCACTGCGTCGAAGGATAAAAGGAGAACAAACATGACTGAAGCCGCCATATGTGCGAAATGGCAGTGAATCATTCTTTCTGCAGAAACACCACAGCGGACGTTTTCTGCTCCCCTGCAAAGTTCGAGAGCGATGACTCGGCTGCTCAAGCTGGCAAACCTCGACCGACTCACTGGAAACACACACACACACGCACACACGCACACACACACACACGCACACTCTTCCGTCTCACGTCAGGGTGAATATATACACTAATTTACCCTTAATGGATTACGTTGATGGGTTTAGTGTGTCCCCTCGCCGCCGTCTCATTTCATACATAAACACACTCACACTGTTTAATCTGCAAGCATGCAGACGCACGTGCGCGCCCCTCGGCGCAGCACGCTGTCCCGTTGCCACGGCGACGCTGTGTTTGGGTAACCAACAGGGGTGGAGAAGATTGGTTCCAGATCCACAGCGTGTGTGTGTGTGTGTGTGTGTGTGTGTGTGTGTGTGTGTGTGTGTGCGTGTGTGTAAGAGAGAGAGAAAGAAACTGATGCTACACAGTAGTTATATTGTTGGTCATATGTGGCGCCTCCTGTGCATCTGTATCCGATCACATCTTAATCGCCATTAAGACAAAGTGTGTGTGTGTGTGTGTGTGTGTGTGTGTGTGAGACGGCTCACCAAAGATAATACAGTGTGACATAGGAAATTTGCTGGGACTCATGTGATCGTGACACGTTGAACGTTAAACGTCCTCATCCCTGCTTGGGAGGAGCTCCGCAGCAGACGACCTCCGACACTCAGATCAGTCTCAGGGGTTTGTAGTGACGACAGACAGAACACAAACGTTTACACACACTCACTGGGACAGAGGTGGCATCACACTTGCATGGCAACACACGAGCATGCTTTCACACTCACACACGAGGAATTTCTGCACACACACACACACACGCACATCTCCGGGGACTGCAGTGTGTGTGCATCTGTTTCCACAGAGCTGTCCTCCATCTGACTTTGCTAAAAAGCCTTTAAAAAGAGAGCAGCTGTGACAGATGTCCGCTGCATCCGTCCCGCATCACGCTCCGTCTCCTCCGCTCTCGTTCGCTCTCCTTTTGTCTTCGCGCTCAGGGTTTCCGTAACGCTTCACCCAAACTCTTCAAAAGGTGAAAACCGGCCAGAGAAATGCGAGATATTCCTGAATAAACAGCTTGAGTGAGTCACACAAACACACGGCCTGAACGCGCCCAGGCCCGGTCTGGCTGCGCCGCTCGCTGATCGTCACTTTTCCTCTGTCTTCATCAAGTTCTTCCACATTCGGCTTTCCGCCGCCTTCGTTTTCCACATTCGGCGGCTCATAAAGTGAGTGATTTCACAGGCTGTGGCCTCAAAGGCCCTGCAGTGTCCAGACTGAACATCTGCCATGAATCCGGACCACAACAGTGGAGGTGAGATGTTTTGATGATTTGTTTCACTTTGGATGATCTGATGCGGCAACAGGGCGGGGGGGAGAAAGCAGTACTGTGCAAACATGCCTCAAAAAGCACGAAGAGACAGTTTTACGTCTGCAGCAGATAAAGACCGGTCGGATAAACTAAACAAACGCTGTTAGGCTGCTTCTGTTCATCAGTCATGCATGAGATCACTTTTTTATTTCCTCTCATGGAGATTTATGTTGGGAATTAAGTCAGAAATAAAGCAGATTTGTGAATGTTTCTTTGAATTTAATATATTTTATTCCAAACCTGGATTCTAAAAGTCAATTTTGAAAAGAGTTCCACCGTGGTCGATGTTTTCACAATGACAGTTTTTCAAATGGGGTCTTAAATGTAAGCAACAGTGATTTTAAAACAAACAAAAAAAAGTACGAAAACTGAAAGGCAGCAAGTCCAATATGGGATTTAGTTGATTTGTTCAGTTTGTTAGTGTGAACTTCTTCATATGAAGGATTTTGTACATATTTAAATGCACTTCATTCAACATGCTCTGTCTTGACAAAGAGTTGATGCAAACTGACGGATATGACAGTTTGAGTTTCCAGACATGTAATCGATGAGTTGGTGTGTAAGAATCTGCAATACGAATTAAAGGCTCCTTTAGAATCTGACGACCAGATGACGGAGAATGAAGCAACAAAAACAGTAACGATGGAGCAGAAAAGAGAGAAACAAGCAGGTAATCATTTCGGAGCTTTTCAGCTTTTATAAGAGAAAACAGAAACGAGCCTCTGCAATTTAACTTCTCATGTAGAAGTACTTCCAAATGTTTGATTCTAAGTTGAGTATATTCCTACTTTGTGTTTTTGTTTTTTAATATTATTAAACAGAATGAATGAATGAATGAATCCATAACAAATGTGTTTTATTTGACCTTCATGTTCATGTTCATGAACAAAAACACATCATAAAGTCTCATTAGATTTGCTTTTACAAGTGGAAAAAAATGAGCATGTTTTACTATTAAAGGCTCTTAATAAACAGAGAAGATCATTCCTATTCCTATAGCTTTCATCCTGTCTCCACGAGGACAAGTCCTCATGACACACACACACACACACACACACACACACACACACACACACACACACACACACACACACACACACACACAGGAAGCTGCAGAGCACAACAGGGAGCAGCGCTGGTCACTCCCGGCTCCTCAGCAACCTGCCTTAGCGACGTATTTGGATCGGAAAATTTCAGTTTGGGAACCACCACTTTATTTTAGCTTTGTAGGAGGGAAAAAGCAGCGGGTCAGCTAATTGGTATGTTTGTGTGTGTGTGTGTGTGTGTGTGTGTGTGTGTGTGTGTGTGTGTTCTCGTATTTCTATCCTTGTTGGGGCCAAATGTCCCCACAAGGATAGCAAAACGTGAAACGACGTGCCTTGTGGGGACCTTTTTCCGGTCCTAAGTAGGAGAAACAGTGTTTTCTTGACCATGTTGTTGTTACTGAAAAAAGTAAAAGTGCAAAAACATTTCTTTAGGGTTAGGCTTTGTTGTGGTGTGGGTTAGGGTTAGGGTAAGGGTCAGGGTTAGGGGCTAGACATGAATGGGAGTCAATGGACGGTCCCCACAAGGATAGAAATACAAGACTGTGTGTGTGTGTGTGTGTGTGTGTGTGTGTGTGTGTGTGTGTGTGTGTTTCTTTAAGGTTGGAGGAATTAGGGAGGGGGTGAGGTTCAATTAACATCAGGCTGATAGAATAAATAAGTGTGTTGTCACTTGGGGCCATTTAGCAGAGATTGTTATCTGAACATCTCGAGACGGCTCTAAAGATGACACACTTACGTGTGTGTGCGTGTGTGTGTGTGTGTGTGTGTGTGTGTGTGTGTGTGTGTGTGTGTGTGTGTACAAAACTGTGATCTGCTTTCTTTGTGTGTGGAACAGATTGCTGGTGGGTGGACTTTGGTCACAGACTAAACAAAAGAAGTGTGTGTTTGTGTGTGCATATGTACTTGGTGTGTAGATGGTGTGTGTGTGTGTGCGCGCGTTTGAGAGACGTTTCCATTGAGATAGGTTACATCGCAGAGAAAAAGAGCAACATAAATGAGGGAACCTGTCTGTTCTTCTGTAAATATGAAAAAGAGCAGCGACAGCCTGGCGTGAGTTTATTAGGAGGAAATACATGTGTGACACACATTTACAGCAGGGCACGCTGAGTAGGTGTGTGTGTGTATGTGTGTGTGTGCGCGAGTGTGTGTGGGTGCTGTTCAGATGCAGCGGTTTTATAAGACAAAGCTGATAATGATGCTATCCACTGTGGGAAACCACAACAATAGGCAGACGGTGCTCTGCCAGGCCTCCTCTAATAAGATCCTGTCTGCTCACTAATACACATAATCTGGACTTTATGGAGGCTAATAGAAAGACAAAAGGGTTCATACACACACAGATACACACACACACACACACACTTGCCACTGAACATTTCAAAAGAGTTTATCAAGGCCTTTCTGTCACTGTAGTTATAATTCTATTTGTGTTTAAACTCACAAATTAAATGTACATAAAGGTTCTGCTCACAAAGGTAAAACCCTGTGTTGTTTTTCTTTATGCTAAACAATTTCTCCTTTTCACACTCAAACGTTTGGCGGCTTCTGCTTCCTCTGTGTCTACAATCCCTTCTCAATTCCCACAACATGAACCTCAGTCTGCGTTCTGGTCCATTTATCAATCTAGTTACATGAAGCCCGCACCCCCTCCGGTCACTCCTCATTGAAATCATCTGAAACAGACCATTAAACTTCCTCCATTCATTCCACAAACGTCACACAACCAGTGCTGAAGGATCGCTGCACTCGCTGTCAATACTGTACCACTTCCTTTCTTTAGAGAGCTGCGTGACACCGTTTTACTGGATGCATGAAGACGATTCTCAAGTGATCTGCTTAGATAAAGGTGAAATAAATAAATGCATTTCAACAGTTCTGTCTGCTTGTTCCAAACTAATATTTGTACATGAATGACGGCCATTTAATGAATTGGCTAAATCATCATGCAAGCCTACAAACACTTACACACACACACCCCAATGCTTTCAATCAGTCATATGTGTAGTCATTTTTTGTACTTCATTTATAATGATGTCTTTTTTTAACAGCATGAAGTCCACGTTCTGCAGAACTGCATCACACTGAGACGTTTAAAGCTAGAAATGGTGATTTTTGTGTGATTTGTCAGCATGAGGCTCCTCGCCATATGCTATAAGGAAACTAAACAGCAGAAGTTTTATCCACAGACTTTAAAGCAGTGAAACATCCTTCTGGAACATTCACTGCATTTCAATGAAAGAACAGAATAGAAATGTGTTTATTGTTATCGGAAAACCGAGAACATAATCAAATATAAGTATCTCTATGAATGGTATTGTTAACGTTGATGTCTCTGAAAGGTTTTTGAAAGCGTGTTAAATAATACAGACAGGCTCTCCAGAAGCATCACAGTTTCCTCTCTTGACCTTTTCAGATGTGAGTTTGGCCTTTAAATCCACCGCGCTCCATCATGGGGAACACTCGTCCTGCCTCATACTTTTTCTTTCCACTTCCATCTTTTCTATTACATTGCAGTTGTCAACAGTTAAAAAAAGACCTTTTTACTTGACGTTCAATGCTGCAAAATAAAGTGATTCTGTGAAGTTTTCCTGGACAGGAGGTGACACAGTTTCTCTTTGTTAGGTGGTAATTTAACTCCAACTGGCTTCACAATTATAGGTGACAAATCTCTGCAATTACACTCCCATGCACGCTTCCTTTCACACTGCAGTGATATTAAATCCAGAACATGTTGAGGACTTTGAGAATGCTCAGCAGGACTGTAAAAAGATGAGAAATGTATGTAATACTTCAGTTTTGTATCACATAGAGAGATAAGAACGTTTGAGTGGGAAGCTTCCATTAGAGCATAACTCTTCATAAACGCATCGACTGTCTTAAAATGAGCCGTCGATTCATCTTGTTTCTTCATAGGTTTCACAGTAATGGCGCCCTGGAGTCAGCTGACTGTGTGTGACGGTGCGCTACACACTGGACACACAGATTAAACAGCCACACACACTCATGTTTACACATTTACAGTCACCAAATAACCTCATATGTTTGGCTGGTGGGAGAAAAGTAGAACAAAACCAATAAAATAGGCTGAAAATGTAATAAATTGGGGGGAAGCTGCAGTTTTCAGAACTCAGTCAGAAGTTGCGGTGACAGTCATTTCGTCTCTTTATGGTTGAGAGGAGCTCCGTCGGTGAGACACTGAACAGGCTGTGAAATCACGCCGGTGGTAACGGTTCAAAACGGCCGGGACAGTCTTAAACAGCAGACACTCTCCATTTTTGTCCAGTGTGCATGTGTGTGTGTGTGGTCATCTAAACTATTTGGTTTTTTATCATCAGAGGGAGTTTCCCCGTCCCCCCCCTCTCTCTCTCTCTCTCTCCTCCACGGACGATATCGGGCTTCCTCGCTCTCTTTTCTATCCTATCTGCCGTATATCTTGTTCACCAAATAAGGAGTTTGGAAAATCCGCAGGAGACACACACACACATACACACACAGACATACACACACAGGAAACATCTCTGCGGAGCTTGTAAATCTGATTGAGAAAACACATATGAATATGTGCTGCTGTTTCAGGGACATAAATGTGTTTACAGAGGGGTGTTGATGGGGCTCGTCTTCCTCCTGGGGCCGAGGAGCCAGTCCCCAGAGTATCAATCATTACCTTTTAGGGCAGGGGTGACAAACATAAGGCTAGTGGGCCAAAACAAGCCTGCAGGAGGCTGTAATCTGGCCCACCAAGTGAAATTTAATGAAACAGAAGATTTTATTAAAATTAGCTTAATGTTGAGACTGTAATCATTTTCAGAACTGACTGATTTTGTTAAAATATGAACATTTTTGTTTCCTATTTTGTGCCACAAGACTGTAAAGTTGAAATTTAAAGATTATTATGGCATTATTTTACCAACCGACTGAACTGAAATGTGTATGACACTCCTACTTTAGGGATAAAGCGCAGATTGAAGTCACGGTCAGTGTACGAATATGCCTCTCAAAATCTACACTTATAAAAATACCAGTGTGGTCTCGTCTTCCTCCAGTTCAGCAACTGTGTTCAAAACCGTAATATTCAGATTTCCATCTGTAAACATGAACAGAGCAAGACGGAGCTAAAGAAAGACTAATTAAGGGCACGTGTAGCTATTCTAGTCAGGATTAGGAGACAAATTGCTGAACTCAGCATTTTTAACACTGACGTACACACACACACACGCCCACACACACACTGCAGCATATAACTGCAATTAGGGCAGGACAATAGTGGAAGCGAGCGAGGAGGAGTGGCAGATGGCCAGGCCACCGAGCAAGTCAGACAGAAGTATAGTCTGCATATTATGTTCTATAAGCATAAACGCACCACTTTCTAATGAGATGGGGTGTGAGAGAGAGAGAGGGAGAGGCCGCGAAAGAGCAAGAGAGGATATGAATGCTAATCAGATGATGCTGCCAAAGCAGCTGCAGCGCTCCATCATTTCCAGGCCGTTTATGATCTCTGGGCTGCGTGATGGGATCAGCGCTGATGGAGAGTGACGCAGACTGGAGTGGACCGGAGAGCCTCTGGAGCCGCGGAAAAACAGGCTATATATCTGGGAAAAAAAGGATCAGCGCTGAGAGGTTTTTACACTTAAGACCACGTTTCCATTTTGCGCATTTAGGTTTTTATGCTTTGAAGTAGTTTCAAGCTATCGAGAAGGACCGAACAACACATCACCGATTTATTATGTGAAATATGAAAATGGGGAAAGATGACCTGAACCAAGTTCGCAGGAAATTCATAATATTCACTGACATGTTTAAAAAGGGAACGAGTTTGGTGTTAAAGACGCGGGTGTCTGTTCTGACAACAACGCTCATGTTTGGCCTTAAAGGGGCCGTGTGCATTTCCTGTGTAATGCCACTTCTTGCATTAGGTGGCAGCAGCGAGTCACCGTAACCAATTTGTCGATTGAGGTCAGAGGTCAGAAGTATCAAACTTCATTTTCTTCAGGGGCCAAAAACAGCACAATTTCAATTCAAAAGGGCTGAACTGGTATTATAACATGTCTTTTTTTTTTTTTTTTTTATTGCAACGAACTTTATTGAATAATGCGAAACATGAAAAATCAGAAATTCTGAAAAATTTACTGCAATTTCAACAATATTCGGCCTCAGTTCACCGTGTGCTTTACAACTTGAGCCCCTGGTGGTCAAATACATACATTACAGTTAATGCCATAATTTCTCACATAAAATTTAAATTAAAAATACTGTATCTACGTAATTACACACTGCTGCTGCAGCTGGAGTGCAGTTTGGGGTTTCTCTCTGGAAGCATTTCTCCAAAGATCAGCAAACTTTTCCGCATCTGCTGTGATTTTAACGGTAGCGTGCTGACGATACACAGATGTGCCATAATGCCAGTCGCCTGCTTTCCAAATGCACCGATATCTTATCAGCCGACGTTAAAGCTTAGACCCAGAGCAGGAAAGCAATCTGATGGCTGGAGAAAAACAGCCACTGTCACTGTGAAATCAAATGAAAAGAAAAAAAAGAAGAAGAAACTGAAAACATTTAAAGGGCATCCTGAGTCCACATTGTTTTTTTTCCCAATATTTCTTTCAAAGAGTTGCATCGAGAACCTTTTGATAAATGTTTCTGTGATTCACTCCAGAGCAGATGGGAGTCCTGCATGTGTGGAGCATCCTTTCATTCACTCTCATAGTCTTCCAGCATTTTTCTCTCCATCTCTCTGTTCTTTCCGATCTCGATGCTTCTAAGTTGCCCACAAAAATACTCCAAACGGGTCTTTCCAAGATTAACGATTACAGAAAGCTTCTGCAACTGCGTACATATCGTCGTAATATCGCTTCTTCACTTATTGGATAATACTTAGACAGTTTGGGGTCAACGTTGGATTTAATGTGATTAGTGTGTAAACATGCAAGAGTTTCCCCACTCCAAATAAAACACAAGGACATGGTCTTCTGAGCGTATATGTGTGTGTTTTCATGGACATCCACACACTGATTGACCTTTCCCTCATGAGCTGATAGAAAATATCTCCTCCAATATGGAAACAGAGCATTTCTATCATTAGCCAGGCCACCGTGCAGTCACGTTCTCCGGCAGGTTAAAGCACATCGGCTTTCACTGACACCGCCAGCGTCCGCCGCTTCATTATAGATAAACTATAAACACGACCTTATCTGCCTGAAGCTGGCTGCAAATTCAGCTTAATTTGCTGCAACAAATGTTTATTCCAGATAAGCGCAGCGCTTCAAAATGAAGTCATCTTTTGTTTGTCCCTCAACCTGAAAAATCCAGAACACAAACATTTCCAAGCAGTGTTTGAATGCAATCATTCCCCACCGGGCCAAAGCCGAACTGAGGAAGGACGAGCGGCAGTGGAGCTGCATGGTGGCGCAGTGGTTCGTCAAGAAGCCTCTCCGTGCAGTTTGCATGTTCAACCTCTGCAGTGTTGGGTTTTATGGAGCGTTTTTCCTCCGAAAGTCCAAAAACGTTCCTTTTTTTAAGGCAAATATCCCCAAACGTCTGAGTCAGACGAACTGACCCGCTGCGCTTTAAGGTGAAGTGTTTATGGCTACTGTAGTTTTATGAATGGGCTTTCAAGATTACGCATTGACAAAAAATACCCTTTTTTGTGTGCTGCTGAATGGATTAAAGAAAACAAACCCTTCCTGTACGAAATAAACTGAAGGAATTAATTTTATTTACAAGTCATAAAGTATCCAGCAGAGAAGAATGAGATAAACGAAGCAGTGTGCGGTGGTGGGAGGGAATAATTACTCGACTGATTAACTGACACAGCGGCTCTGTGTAAAGCCCGGCTGTGAACACATGCGAGCGGCAGCGCCGGCCTCTCATTTGCTACCAGGAAGCGGAGTGTGAACTGGCTGCCGGTCCCGAGACCGACCGCACAAAAGCAAATGGCAGAGCTATTCAGGGGCCTGGAGACCAGACAATAACCCTCACTGTCTTTCTGTCCACTGCTCGCTCGTTGCCATTTTCCTTTTACAAACTTCAGAAGAGGGAAACACATCTATTTTTCCTTCTCTTTCCTCCCCTTGACATTTGTTCTGGCTCTTGAATTTCTGTGGCAACCCTTTACCTCCTCTTTTTAAAGGCTCCATTCCCCTTCCTCCTCCTCCTCCTCTTCTTGTTGTCTGATGAAAGTTTAACACACACTATTCCATTTAGTAAGTGATAACCTGTTGGTTTTGGGAATCGAACCAGTTTCTACAGTAATGTGAAAGAGAAGATCGGCAAAGCGTGTTGAGGCCGACTCAGATCCCGAGGCGGTCGAACATCCCTGCTGCCACTTTCTCTCAAACGGTTTAGCCTCCAGACGCCCGAGGGGAGGAAAGACAGGATAGCAGAGCGCTCGGCAGGAATAAAGATAACGTCATGAGTGGCAGCGTCTTCTCCCTCCACCCCCGACCCCCCAGCTTGATTTGATCAAGTGTAACCCAGCCCTGGCTCGCCTGGCGCTCGCGCTCGGGTTTCTCTTCCTCTATAACCTTGGAGAGGAAATTCATTTCCCCGAGGACTGACAGCCAGAGGTTTATGAGTACAGGGTGGACAATCGCATTTAAATATTCCCTGAGAGAACGTGTTCTCTGAAATCGCCCGTCTTTTATACGTAATACTCTACAAACCAAACAAAAATCAGCAACTCCATACATCATACATCTGCTCACACTCCGAACATGACAAACAGTGAGGAGACCAGTCCACCATTCCCATATATGACCGGTGCAGCCGTGAACCTCTGACCCGTTCCCTTATAAGCGTGTGTGTACGTGGACGGACGTAAACAACTGTCAGAATGACAACAAGCGTTCAACGATCTGGACAGAGCATTCAAGGCCCGGCTTTTCTCTTCTTTCCTTCCATCTTCCCCTCCTCTGCACCTGGGTCAACATGGAGGAAATGTGCTTAAAGAAAGTGAAGTGTGACTGTTTATTGACGCACAGATCAGCGTGATGCTGATTGGAAACATGAAAGCCCATCGAGGACTCACGGATTTGAAGTGCTGCTGCTGTCACAGTCAGAGACAAACCATCGACTTTTAAAAGCGCTTCCGTCTTCATCTCATCCTCTGTGCGGGTGTGTGTGTGTGTGTGTGTGTGCTCGTCTCTCTTGTCATGTCTCCTCCTTGTTCCAGTGACACCGATCTAATCTTAGAGCGCGGAACAGATACTTCAGAGGTCAGGAATCTGCTCGCAGTCCCACACTCATGTTGTCTGAATGTTTTTGGCCCTTTGATGCTGACAGAAGAGGTGAAATGTATCTCTTCCGCTGCGGAAGCATAGCTAACACACACACACACACACACACACACACACACACACACACACACACACACACACACACACACACACACACACAAGCACAAACAGAACAGGAACAGACACACACTTTGTTCTGATCAAGCCTTCACATGTGTATCCAGGAAACAGTGTTGGGAGAACTGAGAACCCTGCCAGGTCCAAACCTTTGTGTGTGTGTGTGTGTGTGTGTGTGTGTGTGTGTGTGTGTGTGTGTGTTCTATCTGCCTGTCTTGCTCTTATTTCATTCACACGTATGATTTACTGGACGCCACGACTGAAATTTGATACAAAATATGTTCGGCTCTTCCCCAGCAAGTGCGCACACACACACACACACACACACGCACGCACGCACTTACTTTACTCCACAGAAAGGATACAATTGAAAAGAAAGACATAAAAAAGAGTGACTGGTACATGGATCTTGTGTTTTGCAGCAGCACCATAAAGTAAAAGGCTCCTGGCAGTCAGACCTATTGTATAAACCAGAATTCATGAAGCAGCACAATAAAACTTTCAGGAGACAAACACGGGGAAGAGACAGATCTGTGGAGGACTGATCCAGGGACAGCAGCAGACGGCGAGTGTCCTCCAGCGGGTTTAAGTTAGCCAACCTCTGGCTGCTTTTTCAAGACGTCCTGGTTTATTTTTGCATTCCTGTTATGTTCCATTAATCACAAGCCTGATGAGAACTTCAAACCTGGCCGTCCAGGAAAGTTAACTTCTTAACTTATGAGCTTCCTGCCAGCTGTAATCCTTTTTGCATGATAAACGGGGGTAAAACTTAATTGAGAATTCATAATAAGTCATCCCTTGATCCCTGCGTGACCGAATCAATATGTTGGAATATGATTAACACGCCGCCAAAGCTAGCATGCAAAATACCAGACGCTTCATCTCCCGCTGATGTGGAGGCAGGAATTGGAGCGTGAGGAAGACGGAGCAGAATCAGAGGAGACGTTTATTAATTTAGTGTGTCCGGAGTCATTATCCCCTCCACAGACGCGGATTGACCCACAGCCGAAGCCCAGATGTTGGAGTCCACCTGACAGCAGGTGTGTCGGTGTCAGGAGGAAATGTCCCGTCACAGAGGAAGCGTTTTAGCCTCAGTCGCCGTCGCCGTGTGCAAAGCAGTGTCCGTCTGTGATTTTTCACCTCGAATGGGAAGCTGCATCCCGCTTGCGGCTCGGTTGCCACCGGTTCCAGATCCACATCTCAGAAACCCGCGCTCTGCCTGGCCGGCATTTAGGGAATCAAAGTCTGTTATCAGAAAGCTACAGGATTGACCGCCTTCGCTTTTTAAGCTTCAGCTGCATTGCTGAGCAGAATACAAATGAGGGAGTTTCTCCACCGAAAAGAAATCAGGAATAACTGGTAAAATGATCGTGCTATATATTGTAATAATTGCATCTATACTTTTATACATGTTGCTGGCGAAGGAGATGTAATTTGCATTAAATCAGAACAAAACGAATGTCGAGCCGACGGACCCACCGGCTCGTAAATTACCAGCAACCAGGCCGGCATCCTCTGTGTGCCGATAATCACAGGGTGAATTTGATGTTTGGCTGCCTGCAACTGAGAAGGAATAAAATGAGAAGCAATCACACTGGTAGCAGTAACGCACACGACTATCGCCTCTCCACCAAACACATTTCTCATCTAATACTCCGCTTCACCTCCGGCCGGATGGGATCGAGGCTGAGACACTGGACCTATCATTATCTTTAGATGGATGGCTATTAAGAGGAAAGCTTCAAGTGTCAATTTTATTCTCTCCTCTGTTTTCTCTCTCTCTCTCAGTTTTTTTTCCCCTCTGTTGCATCTCACCGCTCTGATTGTTTCATCCACTACAGCTACAGTATCAGTGGATTTTTATCTGTGAAATTCATCACAGTGAAGTTCAGAAGAGCAAATTACACTTTGTGAACCACAACGCGATAAAGACCTTTGTTACAGCAACGTATAGAAGTCAAGTAGATTCCAAATAAAGACCTACAAAGTAAAGATTTAATGTGAGAGACTGTATATTGTAATTGGACAAAGCAAATGTTTTAAATGCTTTGTTTTATGATTTTATGTTTTCATTATGTATATATATATATATATATATATAGATAGATAGATAGATCCAAAACACTGATCCTTATGAGACAATTACACTATTATTGTCCTTCATGCTTTAATTGTAACACTTGTTCTTCCTGCCTCGTTCGTTTGTTTGTGGAGCTGCTTTTATGCTCCTGGTAATGAATGCTTTGAACATTGGAAATGTCCTGCAAATTTAGAAGAGCTTGAATGCATCACAGTGGAAAGTCTCGACGTCTCGAGCTACCAGATGGTGTTATTTCTGTCAGAGACCGCCAATGGTAACACTACTGGGCTGTGAAATTGGTGATTCTTTTCTGTTAATCTGGTTTGTCAAATGTCCTTGGACTGTGTGTTTTCTGACTCGGCAGCACTGATTTAATCCTGAAAGTAAAACTGGGACAGTCATAAAGAGACAAACCATTCAGGGGGAATTACATGGTGCAAAAACATTTTACGACTATTCGATTTATGGATCGTCAGCCCACAGAATAATAAAATCAGGTTCACAAATGCATAAAAATTGATGGAAGGCAAATGATTTGGCAAAGCTACACTAAATGCTATCGCTGACAAGTGAGTGTAACGTCTTTGTTGAGTGGTCAATACCAGCGCTGACCCAAACAACTGAACTAATGCTTTATGGGGTCGACGAGAATTCATTTTCGCAGCGGATCATCTGCCCTCCTCGGCTTTTAGGCCTCTCCAGGGTCCGAGTTTGGGTTCAAAGTTAATCAGGCTCGGAGATGAAACATTGATTGACTGCTGCCGTTTCACTTTTCTCAGCGGCTCATTAGTTACAGCCAAATAATTGTTTTGTGTGTGTGAAGTGTGTGTCAAACAAATACACCCGCATGGATGCAAGCCTTTGAGTTGTGTACCTTCTATTCGACACATTAAGTGTGACTCATGTGTGTGCTGCGCAGAGCTGTTGAATGTGCATGTGTGTGTGTGTGTGTGTGTGTCCACTCTTACTCATATATCACTGTCTGGAAGAGGTGCTTACTCAGCACAACAACATCAACCAAGGTGTCCAATAGAAATAAAAGTGAGTTCCAGCTCGGGGCTCGGGCGTTCTTGTCACTAAACGTTGGTCCTGACCGACAGTTTATACGAGCGGCTCCCCCAGCCCGTAGATCAAACGCCGATATTGAATGAGGAAAAGTCTATTGATTAAACAGAGCTGAGCTTTCCTACACAGACTGCCTATTGGGATGAATAAAAAGCGATAAATCCAGTCAGCATGGAAAAAGAAATAACTCATAAAAACACAAAGCATCAGTAAGTTGGTATCTCTACTGACTCGTGGCACAAACCCAGCAGTTTGGAGTTTAGGCTCAGGAGCCTTCCTGTCAATCAGCAGCGCCGGCTCGTGGCGTTTCACATTAACGCCACAGTTTTCACTATTTCTGTCATTTCTGTGGAAAAAAAAAATACGTCGTTTTCAAAATATTGGTATGTAAAGTCGAAACTTTTCTGGAACGATGCATTTTCACCTAAAATGTTGTCGTGTGAACCAGGCCTATGACCTCTGCGTGACCTTAGAGACCTTAGTGACCTCAGACAATTCCTCAATAAGACTAAAAAGCTTATTTTTTTTCACTTGCTGCATGTAGCTTGACATGATTGTGACTCAGTTTACGATAAAGCGTTCGAACCCAGAAACTCCACTGAGCTCGTTGAGAAAATAAAAAGCTGAGAACTAAGTCTTTCAAGAATTTGACAAACTCAGCATTTTGTCTCCAGGCTACACGTTGAGTAAATGTTAAGTTCAAAGACTTCCTCGCATTATTATTGAAACTTTGTCTCCTGCAGCTTCGGTTTTAGGGTGCTTTCACACCTACAGCATTTGGTCCGCTTGAAGCGGACTAGAGTCCTCAACTCCTGCAGGTTTGGTTTGTATGCGCTGGTGTGAAAGTGGACCAGTTAGTTTTGGTCCGGGACAAAGAACCATACCAAGACCTCCTCGAGGAGGCGGTCTCGGTGCGGTCTCGGTGCGGTCCGCTCCTGGTGTGAACGTTGACCGGCCTCGGTCCAGTCCGCGCTGTTGTGGAGAAGGCTTTTTGGTCGGCGGAGGCTTCCGTAGCAAGCCGCGCGGCGCATTACGTCACACATGCTGGCCAATCAGGGTTCACTTCCGTCACCCAAAACACACTATTGTGTGAACAGCGCCACCAAGGGGCTGGAGGGTCATAGTGGATAGTTCATCTGCAAAAACAAGTGGTGTGAATACGAACCGAACCAGTTGACAGCTGCGACGTTTATAAATAATTTATGTCCGAACCGAACCAGTCTAGCGGACTAGTAGGTGTGAAAGCACCCTTATTAGAGATGAGGAGATCACATGAGAGGCTGGCTGAAGGGCAGCTGGGAAGATGTAACATTCCATTGTTGCACAATACGACACCGAGTGTCGATTTTTGAAAGAAATTGGAGACTTCGACGGATTGGTTTTTGGTCAAAATTTGCATGACCAGTTGAAGAAATGGTCTGAATTCCTGTTCCACCTTCCTGGTGCGCAGGTTGTAAAATCACCACGTCAGAGATGTTATCATGGACACGACGTGACAGGGTCTCCTCCCCTGGTCCCTGTAAACACTGACAAATCACATCAGAAGAGGCTAATGACATGATGGAGATGGGTCAGCATCTTTTCATGTAAACTTAACACAGCCTCGCATTAAACTTTCATAAACTTCCTTGTGAAAATGATTTTTTTGTTCAGACTAGACTGATATTTGCCATTTGTAAACTCTCCTGTGGCACAGCATATTGACTCATGTCCTTTTCAGTGGACCGAGAGTCTACAGCTACTTATTTGAGCCATACTCCACTTAATCTTCTGGTGTTTAAAAGGGGAAACCCTGGGCTTTTGAGGAATCTGTCATGAGTTATACTGGAGAATCAAACCCCACCTGAAGAGTGAACCACATAACTCCTCCACAACCTCAGGCTGAGAAGCTGGATGTTGTACCCAGGTGTTTTCACTTGCTCTTTCAGAAACTACTGCCCAGGTTTCCTGACTGACACACACACACACACACACACACACACACACACACACACACACACACACACACACACACACACACACACACACACTGCTGGTTTCACTCTCAGAATAACCAACATCATCATTATGTGACAGTGACGGCGGCATGTTGTGACAAAGCAAGCGTCTCCTCTCTGATGCTACCGGACACCTGTCAATCACACCTCCAGCACCGACCTGGCAACCCATCCCCATTCTCCCCCACCCCCACCCCACACACACACACACACACACACAATTCCGCTACTAACAAGCTAACGAAAGTTTGTCGCCACGGATCTCGGTGTTGGATTTACTTGTGTTTACGTCTCATGACGGTTTTCGAGGGACAACAATGAGGCTCTTGCTCTGCGATTATGTGGAGGATGTATGGAGACTGTAATTATATAATTTGCATGTGTGTCATTGTGGACGACGGCAAGAGAAGCTGGGAGATAAATATTCATAGAGTTTGGCCTTAAAGGCAAACAGGAAGTGACTCGACAACTTCTCCAACACACACAGGCGTGCACTTCTCATGCTTTTTGGAGTCAATGCATCAATGAAAATTTGTTTCCTGCAGAAATGCACTGAAGTGGGATCCACTACCTGAATGACTAAAGTCAGGAAATCAGTCTACTGCCTTCTTATGTCCAAAGTTCCCCGGCAGATCTCACAGTGTGGGGCGCGTCTTCCTGGGGGGCGTTAACAGAGATTCACATGGGCTGCAGCGAGAGGAAAAATCTGAGACTGTCACTTAAAAAGGATCAAATCTTTTCCTATCAATCTGTGATACTGAGCAGGTTTAAGTCACATCAGCAAAAAATGTTCATCCCTGAACACCGACCCCACTGCCATCCTTATTTATTGCCTGTTTTATTCTAAAACAAGCCGACTGATTAATGACTGGACTCCGGTTTTGGGGTTTTTGCTCTGTGGTTTGTTTACATGCTCATGTTTTCATTTCCTACTTTAAAACCTCTCCTGTGAGAAACAAGCCTGAATGGCAAAAGAAATTCATTTCATGATACCTGACTGCACATCGATTTATTCTGTTTACCCTTTCTACGACGTGAATTTATTTTGTCAGCTAGCTGGCAATTTGATCTGATGCTTGTAAAAATACTTTGAACCGAGGCGAACATTAAATCCCGGCCCTTGTCCAGTAACCCTGAATGATTAGTCCGTGCTCACAGCATAAATTTGCATGACAATATAAACTGCGATTATGTAAACAGCTGCAACATTTGAGGGAGGGGGCATTTTGTCAAATGGCCAAGTGGACGAAAGAGCTGCAGGAAAATTCACCTCGCTTTTTCCTAATCGAATGTCTCTTCATCCCACTGATGAGACTGACGAGTCCTTCTCATAAGCCTCACGTGTAGTTATGATGGCTACAAGATTCAAGCACAGAAAAAGAGCACTGGCAGTGGTCGAGACAACGAGCACATGAGGAGATTGAAGCATCCAGTGGACGTGTGCAGGTGCAATCGCAGTCTCTGCAAGTCATAAAACGAGCAGGATCCCTGACCGAGCTGCACGCGCGCTGGGTGCGATCCCAGTATCTGTGTATGTGCCGTCTCTCGCGCACGTTCGTGTGCACGCGCAACCAACTGAGAAATAGTTTCCTCTTTGGTCTGTTTCATTAGCGACTCCGTAATTATCACCCCATCTGCTCCCGGAGTTGCAGTTCCACTCCTCTCTCCCGCTCTCTCTCTCCTTTGGTCTCAGTCCGCTAAACAGAAAGATTTCCAAACGCAGCCAGGAGGATTTCTCAGAGACACGCAAATTAACGCTAAGCCGCTGCCCAAACCGTCTCCCGTTGATGTAACAACACTCGTCTCGTAATGCTCTTATCTGCCCGGGGTCTCATTACAGCGACTCTGTCCTCCGTCGTCTGCTGCCTCTCGACTCACATGCGTCAGGTAAACTGGTGTTTACCATCAAACCAGCTGCAGTGACTCCATCTGTGTTAAACACTGGAGCTCGCCCTTGTTTGTTCTCTTCTTGTTTTCCCTCTGTGTCCCTCCAGCCACCCTCCGGTGCTCTAATTGAAGAAATCTGGGGAGAAACAATAAGACTGCAATGCTGCTCTCAGCACCGAGGCGCTGACGAGCCCGCCGCACTCTACTTGCTCAGCAGTTGACAGACAAATTGTGACTAACCCCTCATCAGAGTGAAACAAATAACAGCTGAGGAGCCCAGACACTTCTGGGAATTGATAGACTCCGAATCGGAGCTGGAAGAGGAGACGTTTTAATTATGTTTATCAGGTGTCGTTCATCCATCGTCTCTGGGAACAACCGAGACGGGCTGCCACTCCATCACAGTGTTCCTGAGGTGGAACACATTCTGTGGTTAAACATGCGGTTTTCGGTCATGTAATTGGACGTGTCAGGTCCAGACTGCCCGAAGGTCGCACGGGCAGGTCGTTGAAGAACGCCGGTAACAGCGCCGAGCACATGTGAACAGACACAATGTAGACTTTCTATCAAGCTTTTCAACTTCAGAAACCAACTGTGTGATAAATATTTAGTCAGAAGAAGGAAGCTGAACATGGAAAACATATATTGTGCAGCCTGTATTGAGGTTCCCAGTGGGGAGAACGCTCGGCTTCCACCTCTATTCACAGGCGAGTCGAGCTCGGAGGGGGGCGCAAAATTAACAATGCAATGGCGACGCTAAATGGTTGGAAAATTACATTTGGAACAAAGTGTAACCCTGACTGTGCATGTGTGAAAAGGGCACGTGCCGCGGTCTGTAGGTCTGCACATGCATGCGTTTGAAGCAGTTCATAAAACAGAAATGCTCACTCCTGTCTGCAATCTAGAAACATCGAAGGATTCCATTCTACAGATGCACTGTCGTACTGTTGCATTGTTTTCCAGGCACAGATGGTATCAAGCATCTCAGAATAGAACTGCTGAGGTTTCAGAGGTGAAACCTGAGTAGATTTGGAGCCGAGCGACGAACCTCTGCGGCTACTAAATCCACACAGATGAAGGGTTTGATTACAAACATCATCTGAGGACACTTTAAATGAAGCCATTCTACTCTCACTATCAGGACATGCGGGCAAGTGTGATACACTCCGACAATAACAGCTGAAAGATAATGGCCACACAGCCATGAGGTGAATGAACTGCTGTGTTGTGGGGTAAACGCTTTGAAAAACAAAACAAACTAAAAAAAAAAAAAGATCAGGGTCGACTCAGATGCACTGAGAGCCCTGAAAAACACTTCTACCTGCTCCCAGGGTCTGTTGATTCACTGCTGCAGCTGAATGTAGAATATGAACCACGCTCAAGCCATGATTACATTTCCTCGACAGTCTGCATTTTGCAAAAACTACAGCACATTTCTAGAGTACCAAAAATGTTGTGGATATTCTGAGAGAGCAACATGCATCTATCCAGGAGTGGGACGTCTCCGTCTCCGTCCTCCTGTAGCTTCCTGCAGCTCACCTGGGCTGACCTCAACTCGCTCTCAGACCGAACCAGAGATATGATCTGCACAGAGACCCGGGGGTCTCCTCAGCCTGGAGGGAGGTGACCGGGGGGCATTCTGATCAGATGAACCACCTCAGCGTGGAGGAGGAGCGGCTCCACTCCGGGTCTCTCCCACAGCGACATCCGCCGCCCTGCGGAGAAAACTTCTTTCGGTACCGTTCTTTTGGTCATGACCCGCAGGTGAAGACGACATGCGAAGGCCGCTTTAGCTCGGCTGGGAGTCTCCTCACCTACTGTCGAGTTGGCGGTTCAAGCCTTACAAGGCAACAACCACCACTGCCGTCTCAAAACACTTGGAGACTTCTGGGGTGATGAAGATAAACACTTCATTTGCTGGGGGAGTTGGTGGGGGAACTCCCGCTTTATACTTTTTTATTGTTTCTTTTCAAACGACCTCTGCGGCACCATGTCTACCTGTGGCGCAATCAAAAAGGCAGGACTTTGACGGCGCCATGCCGCAAGGATGAAGTTCAGCCGTTGCCCCGGTTACCGAGTGTTTCGACACGAGTGAAGGGTCCTACGGGCGCGATTAGCAGACGAGTACGTTTTAATTGATTGACGATTCCTCATGAGACCGCGTAAACTGTTTACCGTGTGTCAGTATGCAGCTCGCCTGTCGAACTGCAGCGCGACAGAAACCGAAAGAATAATTATTTCAACTCGCAAATCCCGTGTGAAGCGAGCATAAATTAGCAGCCGTTCTTCTGTAACAGTCTAGTGCTTCCCTGCGCAGAGCGTAAGCAGCGGCTCTGCCATGTGTCATTGTCACTTGACAGTACACAACATCTCTGTGGCTGGAGATAACAGATGGCGCCGATACCGACTGCTTTCAGACTACTGGAGAGAAACGCCAGAGTCAAAGGAAGCCGTCGCGGATTACCGAGCTGGCAACAGTCGCTCCTTCGTCTTCATTTCCATCCCGCCGACACTGACGGCAAAACTGAAATGAAACTTTTCTGTGAGGTAACGAGTCAGAGAGGAGAGCATCAGAGAGTGGGGAAAACTTGAAAGAAGGGATGGGAGAAGTTATGATTGTGTCGGCATGAATTTTTTAACAGAAACAAGTGCGTCTTTGTTTCTTTTCATAGACTTTCATGTTATTCAACATCAGCAAATGTCTCATTCAAATAACTGAATATTAATGATCATAGTTAGTCTGTTTGAAAACAGGGTGCACAAAATATGACTTGCCTAATTGATCAAACCTTATTAGTTTCTTGTTAAAGTTGCTTCAGTCAAGCGAGTCTTGTGTGTGTAGAGCTGGATAATTGAAACGTGGCAGACGCAGCAGAGCTGACAGCACTGTGAGGGTCAGTCCAGTGACCGATTCGCTCTCTGGATTCATCACAGTTTGCACCATTTAGCTGGAGGAAGACGCTCGATGAAGTGGATGTTTATGACCTTATGAACTGATGGAAACATGAAGAATCGGCGGCATGGTACCTAAGACTGACCGTTAACAAGCAGGACGCAGCAGAAAAGTCTCTGAAAAGGAGATTTGAGGGTTTCAAAAGCTAAAAAAACAGTGCTGGCACCACTGTGCTACGTTACACACAGACCTCAAACGTAAATATGTTTTTTGAATCTTTCTTTTGGCAGATAGTAATTATGAGACTAATACAAAAGACCTAAAGTCTGCAGTTCAAGTTCCAATAACGTCCAATATGAGAAAATGAAGCTCTTTGGTTTTCAATGAGAAAACCGAACAATTCAGTTCATGTTTGTAAATTGCCAGACTTTATACGGCGTGCCAGATCATGTTTAACTAGAAATTACCCAAAATTTCTACTGCAGACTGTTTTTATGTATCGTAAACTTAATAGGTGGTTTCTAACTGAATCGAAGGGCTTGGCTGCCTGAAGGTTAGGAATGAATTCTTGCTTGCATGAGAGAAATTCGGCGCAGGCACATATTTAATCGGGCAGAATGTGTTTTGCAGAATAAACTGGAAGCCCGAACACTGGCGGTCAGCTGAGACGGAAAACTAGATTCTGGGTTGACAATCGATGCAGTATTATGTGACCCTGGCTGCCGAGGCTTTATTGGTGCAGGATCAATGACCTGCAGTCTGGACTTACTGGATCATACCAGACCGGAGGGATTTGGAGGCACGCGCCCACACACTGCTCTCCGCTGGGCTCTGCTTCGAAGGGCCGATTGGATTTCTTCGGTCTCTCTAAGTGACTGTCATTCAGAGCCAACATGGCCGCCCGCCTTTCCCTCAGGGCCGGGGGGAATTACAGGCCGTCACTGACACACACACACACACACACACACACACACACACACACACACACACACACGCTGAACATCAGCTACTTCAAGCAGTTCGAGGGCGATCACAGCGATCTATGAAGAGTTTGACTTGCTAATGAGAAAACTGATTTTTTTTTTTCATGTTTTTATTTATGTTCCTTTGTGAGTTGGTGGCGATATGTTTGTTTTCTTCAGTTTTTCTCTGAGTAAAGTAAATCCTAATTTTCAGAATCCACTTCGTCTGGATAGTTTACAGTCAAAATGCGAACTGGAACAAACGGAAGATTCATTGAATAAACTACAGAGGTCGAGCTTTCTTTATTTATTTTCTTTTATTGTGACCTCGGAATGAACTGACCTTTGCTAAACAGCAGACAGTATTTACACCAAGGCAAGACGGACAAACTCTGCTTTCTCTGACATTTACAGAGTCGGGTTTTAGGACGCCGTCGGCGAGGGAGACGCACGGACGGACGAACACAGACGGACGGAAAAGGAAGAAGGAGCTCTCCTCTTTGCGCAGATGAAAAGTGTCCTCGTCGCGACGAGAACGCCGCCGCGCTGATTGAGATTGGCTTTCCACCTAGTGCACAGCCTCATTAGGAAGTGCAAACACGGCTCAATATCAGATACTAATGAGAAAACATTAAAGAAAAACAAACAGCTTATTAAGATGGAGAGTCATCTTCAACTGAGTCACCTATTAATCTGAAGGGAAACACTGCAGCTCGCTGCACTCATGTTGGCTCAACGGTAAATGCAGTTATATTGTTTCTATTTGACTATATGCACAAACTCAGTTCAAAAAAAGATCTTAAGATGTCCAAAATTATATAAGGTCGCCATTTTCAAGACATTGCTTTTAAAATGAGGATTCAAAATAGTGTATTTAGTTCAGGAGTGTTTTGTTTGTGCCTCGGGAATAAACAGCGACGACACATTATCCAGTCTCCAGACTGCAAAAACCTGATAAAATTCACAGATGAGTCTTATAAATGGATAAATCTTACAAGAGATGATACTTCATGGTACTTCTGGCTGCAGAGACATTCTGATTAAAGTCCAACACTTGAGAGTAGTCTTAAGGAGTCTGTTTTTTTTTGGGGACAGATGGTCAAAGCACAGTGAGGTCTGGAATCAAATCTGACAGAGAAAATGAGAGACGGACGGGGTGACGGGGCTGGAAAAAAGGAGAGGCGGATAATTTAATAAGAGACAGATCGACAGGCACAGGCAGACAGAGAAAATCAGTTAAGAGCAAATAAGACTGAAGGAGAGAAGAAGACGCTCAAATGAAGGGATATTGGTGGGAACAGACAACTCCATCTCGACCAGGGGGGTCAAATATAAAGTAGACGTAACACAATATGAACCCGAGCTGAGATGTAAGGAACGCTGACATGAAAGTTAACTACACCACTGACAGAAAAGTGAGTTTGTAAGAACATGCACAATGCAGCAGCTATAGGAGACGTTTTTCTCTGAGTTTTGCTGTATTTTCCAATAGAAACAGTCAATGAAATTGGTTTTGTGCTCATTTTTAGAGAAACTGTTTGGTTTTTTTTGCAAAAATATCAACACACACATTCTGTGCCACAACAAAGAGAAGACTGAAAGCTTAAATTTAAGGTTACTATTTTACCGGTCCGTCTCACAGAAGATGACATTTGGCTGTATGCGGCCCCTGAACTAAAGCGTGTTCGACACCCCTGATCTGGTTTATTCAGTTATATTAGAGCAAATCTGGACTAAATGGAGTTTATTTACACGCACGGCACGTATTTATCTCTGGAGGCAACGTGAGGTTCAGCGTCTCACTCTCCCAGCCCGTTACAATATGAAGAAAACAATATTTGGTCTGCATTAAACCAGCTTTATTTGATTATATCTTACATTACAATCAACAATCTAGCAGTTCTAAAACCATCAAAACAAACAAATTAGAGGTAGGAACATCTGTATTTTGCAGATGTTTTCCCTTGCAACAAACTGCCGGTTGAACATGAGCGTAACGCTCACTGACGCTGTTCGGTTCCGGGACGACTGACGCTCCCGGCTGAAGCCTCCAGGGTGAAATCTGCTCTTCATCTCACCCACAAGGCTCTGTGATTCGTGAGCTAAATGCAGTGCTGTAACAGGAGCAGCATAACAAAATTAAGAAAACGGCACCGCTGGCTGTTGGTGCAGCTCAGACGATTCAGCTGCACAGTTTACAACCCGCCGATGTGTGTTTTGCCTGATGCGCGAGTGTGTTTGGTTTGGTGTTTCAGCCACCCTCGGAAATATCCGGCCGCAACGCCATCTTATTGTCACTGCCATTATACCAACAGTGCATTTAAATATTTGTGCGCTCTGCTGTTCGTGCTGGATTCCATACGCCTTTTCTTTTTTCTTTTGCAGTGTTTCAGCGGTTTCTGTTTCCGTCTTCCTAAAGGAGAACGTTAACCCCAATCTGTCGCCGCAGATCCAGCGCAGGTTTTCCATGGAGAGCAGCGTCAGTGAAGCCTTCCTCTGCAGGCAGCTGCTGCAGAGCTTTAGCAGGCTTACGATAACCCACAAGGTGTTTGATGTCTTTGTCAATACCCGACACTACTCCTTCTGTGCGGCGCAGAAAGACAAGACGTTATTTTCCAGCTACTTTCCTTCATCCTGCATCGACACAGAAATGTGCCTGTAGTTTCTAAAGGGCTCCGATACCGTCAGTGGCCTGAAAAACTAAACCTTTTATTGACTACATCTGGAATCGCTTCTTATTTCTTTGCAACTGATGTTTGCAAATTGATTATGATCGCAATAAAAATTGTGCTCAACACTGGCGTGGGTACGAGGCCTCGGATTTGTATATTTATGACGGTGTTGAACAAATCAGCTGTTTCTCCCAATAAACAGACCAGACTGTCAGAAACAGTGCTTGCAGTAACCTCCACATCAGTGACAGCCCACTATCAAATATGCTCAGAGAGAACATGCAAACCCTGGACTGCCCACAGTCCCAAATCGAGCCATTTTTAACCACCAGACACTAGAAAATGGGTGAATTTGAAAAGAAATTACACTTAATACGTCTGGCTGCAGAGACATGCTGATTAAAGTCCAATGCTTAAAAAGAGTCTTAAGGAGTTTTTTTTGGGGACAGATGGTCAAAGCGCAGTGAAGCCTGGCATGTAATCTGACAGAGAAAATGAGGCCGAACATATGGAGCGTGGGTCAATACTGGCCCGCAAGAACTTCCTATCCGGACCGCCAAAACCAAAAAGCACTGCTTGGCCCAATACTGAGCTTTAAAGTTTTTACACTTTCAGTGACAATTTTAGTTCTCTTTGAATCAACAGTTAAACTTTTTAACCAAGAGCAAGACTTCTTCAGTTTAACCTTGGCATAAACACACACCGAACACTGCCGAATACGGAGTTCACCAACTTAAAAAAGTTTCTTTATAACAATTTTACTAACCAAACAAAGCATTCTGTCGTATCAACTTTAACCACTCAAATAAGCAACCAGGAAGAAGCTCAGACAATAACAGAAGAGAGTTTGAGAACAGAAACACTGGAAAATTCACCACCGAGGAGGAAAATCCTGTGTTTATATGTCTGTATGCTCCTGTGTGTGTCTGTCTTTTTACACTTTTTGTTCACAGCCATAAAAAAAGGTTAAAAATAGCGCGTGTGTGTGTGTGTGTGTGTGTGTGTGTGTGTGTGTGTGTGCTGGAACATGGTCGGCTACAGTAACAGTCAACATCTGTCATGTTAAAGCTAAACATGGAAACTTTTCACTCCCCCTTAAAACGTGTAAATGTATATCTGTGTGTGTGTGTGTGTGTGTGTGTGTGTGTGTGTGTGTGTGTGTGTGTGTGTGTGTCATATGGAAACACTTAACATGTTACAGTTGTGCGCCGACACACAGATGGAGAGGATGGAAAAAAAAAAAAGAAGGCCGAAGTTTCGCATGTGGTTTATTTTTATTTGATTTACTGAGGGATTCCCTGTTTACCCCACCCCCCCCTACCCTCCCCCTCCCCCCCACCTCCCCCGCTGCCTCTATCTCTTCCTGCCACTCTCTTATTCTTCACCTAATTCAATTTATAAAGAAGGCAGCAGTGGAAACAAATCATTCAATGTTGTTTAAATGAGGAAGTAAACGACAGGCTAACATTTCAGACCATCCATCCATCAAGATCCAGGAGCTTTAATTACATTGAATTCTTTTTGTGTGTGTCTGTGTGTGTGAGAGAGTGTGTGTGTGTGTGTGTGTGTGTGTGTGTGTGTGTGTGTGCAATACATAGCTTTTAGTGCAGACACACACTCAGAATTTAAATTGCATCTAATACGAGAGAGCAAAGAGTTAAGTGAAAGCCTGTTGGTTGCGCACGCAGTAAAGACGCCGGTTAGAAACCTTTCCAGCGTCACTCTGCAGCAGCAGTACGGTTCTTCTCTTTTCAAACTGGAGTGTGTGGATTGAGAGAGAAGACATGCGCAACAGAGGCTTTGCTGCAGTAAAGTGATGCAGCAGCCTCACCATGCAGCATGAGTGATAAAGAATTGAGTGTGGATGTGTGTGTGTGTGTGCTTGTGCATCCACTCATAGGCGTGCATTAGTGTGTGTGTGTGTGTGTGTGTGTGTGTGTGTGTGTGTGTGTGTGTGTGTGGTGATTTAATATTAATGCTCCCTGATGTAGTGTTGCACCAGTTCCACATCAAAGTGGAGCGGAGTGGAGAAGCAGCCAGAAACAAGCTTCTTAAACAGCAAAACAAAACACTGCGGGGACGGAGCGCGGACGCCTCACGTGCGCGGTATTCGCCACGCCGCGGCGTTCCTCAAGCTGCACAGTGACAGACACTGTGCAGGATTTAATTTTTCTGTATCAGACTGTCTTTTCTCAGTCAAGGCACAATCGCGGAGGCCTGTGTTTTACAGTTATCTGCTGGTTACCATAGCAACATTACTCATGCTTCACACCGCATGAACAATTAACTCTGGTGAAATAATCCACCCAGTTCACACCCTCTCGCTTCGTTTTCAGATGGCTGCAGGATGGGAGTCGTAACGCACCCCAAGGTGAAGCAGGGAAAAAGTCTCAGGGTGACGAAGGAGCACGTTGCTTCAGTTTAAACTCGATGATATTCAAACGTCAGGAAAGAGTGATTCAACTAAAACCCAAAAAACGATGCGTTTTCACTTGAATCGTGCACGGGAAGTCGTTCTGCGGTGGAGGAGAAGACCGCCATCCACCCTGCGGAAACGCAAAACTGCGCACACCGACAGCGCGTGTGTCACGCACGCACACGGATTGGATTACGTGCGCACAAATCTAATTGCACACGTACAAATTTTGTTACACACCACCAAATGTGTGTGCACAGATCTAACCGAGCACATGCAAATCCTATTATATGAAATGATGCGCAAACAGATGTGCTGAGACAAGTTCTGCAGGAACCGAGACGATGCTCCACACGTGCGGACGTCCCCCTGCCTTATAAGGTGCTCACTGCACTAAACTGTCAGTCCACCTTTTGCACTTCCTCTGGCATCACTCGCTATCTGTGAATCTAAACATGGAGTTTTTTCCCACAAGCCATGAAGCAAGTAGAACTCCGTTTTTGCGGTATCTCATCACAGGAATGACATGCTCCACTTGCACCGAGAGCGAGTCTGTGTACTGCATGCATCAGAACAGATCAGATTTCCCCACAATGATTTGCTCCATTTACTGTATCTGAAAAACACACACTCACAAGTGCGCGTGCGTGCGTGTGTGTGCGTGTGTGTAGAATAGTGTGGCAGGTTGCTTTGCAGAGAGAGCCTGAAGTCATGGAAAATATGCGGCTAGTTTACCCCTGCTTCTCTAAACAATGTGAAACTGACAGAAAGAGAGTGAGGCATGCACAGAAAGTGAGCGTGTGTGTGTGTGTGTGTGTGTGTGTGTGTGTGTGTGTGGGAGAGGGGGCAGGAGAGAGCAACAGTGTGTGTGTGTGTGTGTGTGTGTGTGTGTGTGTGTGTGTGTGTGTGTGTGAAGTGGCAAAGGAAAAAAAATCTGTGAGTCAGAGGAAGAGAAGGAGAAAGGAGAGTGATGAAGAGGAAAACATCTTTTTATCGGCTCCGTCTGCCCTTCCTTGGCTGGAAAATTATATTTCCCTTTGTGCGTGTGTGTGTGTGTGTGTGTGTGTGTGTGTGTGTGTGCGTGCGTGCACTCTCTTAGTCAGCAAAAAGCCCCTGAAAAGAGCAAGTTTTAACATTTCCACGCATGCAGCAGCCCATGTAAGACTCGGCAAAGCAAACATCTTGCCTCCTCACGACTCCAAAGGTCAAAGCGAGCGCTGGATGAGACGCAGTCGGTCTCGGCTGGAGATACGAGGAAACCGTCACAGCCGTGTACACAGCAACAGTAACCACATTCAGGGTTCACGGGAAGCCTTTGAAATTATCGAAATGATGCAACGAAACCATCCATCCGCCGATCTGGTTTACAGATCAGGGCTGCAGGGTGCTGGAGCTCATCCCAGCTGACGGTGAGTGAAGGCAGAGGAGACCTGGACACGATCACACACCCACAGTCAGAATGGCTTTCAGGACTTACACCGAAATACCACGGGACAACATGCAAACCTCTGCACCGCTGTGCATTATATGATAATCATGAGAAATGCTGCAGATAAAGGAATACAGTGATCAATCTGACATGAATACTGAGTTGTATACAAGGACAGTGGAGCTTATTCATGATTAGTGCACAAAAGTAAGTCAGATAAAGTAGAACAAGCTCCCAGAAGGCTGACATATTAAAATATTTCAACTACAAAGGAAGAAAATGGACAGTAGTTTAAAAGAAAATAAGGCTGGAGTTGAACCCAGCTCTTTTTGCTGTGCGGTGACAGTGCCAACCACTGTGTGTGTGTGTGTGTGTGTGTGTGTGTGTGTGTGTGTGTGTGTGTGTAAAATGTATTTCTCTCGTAGAGCCTGATGAAGCATCTCATTCTGTTCCACAGACCCGGAAAAGGCCACAAACACACACTGAGAGCGACAAAAACGACTCGGCTCCTTCGAAGAAACGCTCGACTTTCTGAAGAAATTGATTTCTGAGCGGGGCGTGAGAACGGAGAGAATAAATCCTCCTTCCCGTTCCTCTCCTCCTCATATCTTCGAGGACCCATCTGGGGCCGTCCTCACCGGCTGCCCGTCTACACCGACAGCCCTCACTGACAACAGCTGCCAATCATCCCGCCAGGCCATTGGCCAATTAGGACAGCGTCGCCATGGTTACCGGCACACACTCGCGCTCGCTCGCTTCTCACCTCCGACGGCGTCCGCCTACTCGTGGCATGGAGAAAGATATAGAGGGAATGATTCAAAAGATGGAAAGAGAGCGCATGGAAGAGAGGAGACGAGGAAAAATGAAACAGTTCGACGAAACGGCGACAGGATTTGATTATTTGTGTTTAGTCAGGAGTGAACAGGTTGTACAACCTTTTAATACTGATCAAATCCATGAAAACTGAAGGAGAAAGTGTAAAAACGACTGTACTCACTGCATGTTATCAAGTTTCTACTGCTTGTCAATGCTAAACCCGGAAGCTACTCATTTGATTTAATCTGCTGGTTCTTTTCATGAATAAATAATGAATTGCTTCAATAAATGCAAGAAAGATGCTAAATGAAATGATGACCTTCTGTTGCCAAAGCCTGAAACATCTTGCTACGTCAGAGAACATTTGACACTGAACTGAAAGTTTGACAACGGAGCTAAAAAAACAACTTAAACTAAACTACAAGAATTATTAAACTGAAGCTGAATGGTGACTCCAGGTTTCCTGCAGTGATCATGTGAGGACATGCGACCGGGACAAACTAGTGGACTTTGACTTCACCCACTTTGACTCCTGGCCTGAACAAAGTATCAACCAGCGGCGTCAAACATATAAGGCCCGGACTCAAACTCATTCTGTTTACCGTTATGAAAAGCAACGCTTCAGTAACACACATTCTAATGGCGAGCCTCGATTTATGAAAGCACAGTTCGAGGGGTCAGAGGAGAAAGAAATGAAATCAGAGTAAATTCTGCATGAAGCACATGCAGGTGCACGTAACTGAAAGCATCATACACACACACACACACACACACTCCCTTCCCGCATGAGACGACTGGCTCCGAGGGACAATCAATAAAAGCCTGCTTAAATTCCTCAGCGGGAGAGAGAGAGAGAGAGAGAGAGAGAGAGAGAGAGAGAGAGAGAGAGAGAGAGAGAGAGAGAGAGAGAGAGAGAGCGAGAGAGAGAGCTCCTCTGACAGTTTTTCCCAATCCTCGTTCATCAATCTCTGCACAGCTTAAAGGAGGGTTATGAAAGCAAGATATCCAAGAGGCAGAGAAGAAAGATGGGCAGAAGATGGTGTGGGAAGAGTGAGACGTGGGGAAGGTGTTAAGGTGAAAAGGAACCAAAAAAAAAAAAAAGAAATGAAAGGACAGAGAGTGGAATGAACGTTTCCCCGGGGCGACGGGATGGTAGGAAAGGATGGAAGGCGAGTCCGGAGAGGGAGAGCGAGCGAGGCAAACCTCAAAGACGGGAGAGAACGGAGGAATAGATGAGAACGCAAGACAAGGGTTCATGTAAGAGTTATTTGGGAAACCGGGGGATGGCAGGGAGAGAGGAAAAAGGAGTGATATAGTGGTTAAAGGGGGAGGATGAGAAGAAGGGACGATGAAAACAGGATGACGAAACCGAAGCTAAGAAACACAGAGCTGGCATGAAGAGCAGCGAAATTCTAAAACCTGAGCTCATGCAGGCAACCAGAGGACAAAGGCAACGGGAGATTACAGCCTGATGAGGCAGAGTAAACAAGCAGGGACGAAGGTGGACGGGAAATAAGAAGCGACACGAGACGGAGGGAGGAAGAACAGGAAGCGGGAGAGAAACCAGCCCAGCAGAAAGAAACAGCCCGGCAATTCCCAACAAACAGAAGAGACACAAGAGGGGAAATGGAGAGGAGTTACATCAAGGGTTGTCAAACATAAGGCCCGTGGGCCAATCTTTGCGTTTTGGGTTGTGCTTTTCAGACATTTCACTGTATTTTTCATCAGACGGTTTGTTCCAGATGAGAGAGGAGGGACTGAAGAAAAGAGGGAGAGCCCAGCATGCGGGGATCAATAGTGATCAGGAAGAGGGGGAGAAACGCAGAGGTTAGAAAGTGCGACGGCGGAAGAGACCATTCTCAGCACTGCTGCGGGGCGATCGCTTCATACAACAGGAACCAGGCATCTTAATGTATTCTGATACTGACCGCTGTGTGGAAACACACAATCAAAGACCAAGTGCTTCACGCTGCCGTGATATTTTAACTAAAGACATGAGGAAGAATTAAATATAATGAGCTCTTAAATGTCACAACATTAATTATGATGATGTTAATGAAAAATTAATCAGAAGAAACGCAGAATGTGAGTCTTCCTCCCAGGATCATAACGAGAAGCAGGAAAGTGCAAAATCAACACTTGGAAGTGGGAATACCACCTGGTGGAAGAAGGATCTAGGAATGCGATTCATCACTGAAATATGAAAATTATATCACTTTATTCCCAGAAGACCCAGATGAATTCCACACACTTTTCTCCTTACTCGCACTGAACTTCCAGTTCTGCTCGTCTCCCAAAAACAAAGATAAAATGATCAATTTGGAGGCACCAATTAACCTTGTGACCCAGAGAAAACTCAACATCCACCGCCAAACACATGGAAACCCCCGAAAACTGAGATATGAACCAGGAATATTCTCATTCACACACACCGTTCGCCTGAACCTCGGAGCAGCTGATTGGCTGTGTAAATGTATTATCACCATAAGAGGGGTCAGCTCTCCATACGACCTTACCCTGTGTGTGTGTGTGTGTGTGTGTACGCCCGCATGCATTATTCACACCAGCAGGGAGCTGGGATTGAAATCTATATTCTGCAGATCAGAATGGAAACGCCACTAAAAGATAACGGGAGTGAAAGTGACAAACGACTGTATTTTAAACATGTCCGCTCACGTGGAGAGTGTGTGTACACCACCTCAGGAGAGAGAGAAAAAAAAAAACAGCTTCTGAAACATTCATTACTTCCACCAAAAGATCCCACAGATCTCCGCCCGAGCCATCCATCATTTAAAGCGGGAACCAGAGGCATATTTTTAAGATGGATGTGTCAATTTCAGCGAATCTGAGAGCAATAAGGATACTATAAAGCACCGCGCTGCTGGTTCTCATTTACCAGGTGGAAAGAAAAACGCCACGAGGTGATTTGAACTGATATGAGGATCGGGCCTGGTCACTGACGGGGTTAATCACATGTTAGCCGGGGGTCTCATTGAACATGATGTGATTCCAGCATTCAGTCACTCACACATCACAAAAATCACCTGGCGAGTCGGAATCATCCGTCCGAATGCTCTGCTTTCTAAAAGTAGCCATTAACCTCATTTAACACACACACACACACACACACACACACTCCCTCTGTCGGCGCACACACACGTGAGATGGTTGAGCTAGTTTGTGGATAATTTGTTCTCCATCGATTGCGCGGATTGGCCACCAAATTAAACCACCTAGTTTCATTCAGTGATTACTGCTGCTTAATTGAGGTTGATCACACGTCCTTCACACTCCACACACACATACACACTAAGCGAGGCTATACAACATGCAATTCCCTCTTCAGTTCCTCCATCATAGTCACGAAAAGCAAACCCCAGTGTTCACACCACACATGAAACATCCCTCTAAAGACAGAGTCATTCTCACGGTTCCTCCTATGGTTAAATCAGACTTTTGAACTGTGGGAGGAAACCTGGAGCAAATCCACACATGAGAGAACATGCAAACTCCACACAGGTCACAGAGATCCAGACCTTCGAGATCGTGCTTAAATCACATCTTGAAATGGCAGTGATCACGTCATTTCTCTCTCATTACATCCCTCAGAGCTGGAGGGATGCATCGTAACTTTTAATCACGATTTCTTTCAAATATTTAAATGGCAGAAAAAAGCAGACAAACAGATTTTCCCCTGAAAGAGAGCAATAGGACGGCTGGTTTAAGAGAGGGGTGAAAGAAGCCCGCGATGTGTTTCTCAGAGAATCTCGCCCTCATTCGCAGCTAAATTCTGTCAAAGAAATTCACTAATAAATCTTTCAAGGGTCACTGTCAACCACAAATGACCTCTTCTGAACCAGGTGTGACTCCATGTGACCCAAATGACCATGTGTGTCGAATACGGACAAGTCTTCAAGACGTCAACGTGACATAGAAAAAAAAAACTCATTCAACTCGTGTTCGAGTTCCAGCAAAATACGTGAGCCCAATTTGAAGAAAGTCCCTGAAGGCGTTTTGGAGACGTTCTGTTAATGAGGCTGGAATGAGCAACCCAAAAATATATTGCCTCCAGCTCATGGCTGCAGAGGTTTCAGGAGAAAACGATGATCTGCATTCAGACAGAATCCGTGTGAAGAGCCCAGCGGCTTCTGCAGCAGCGCATGATGAACACACACTCCTCTGTGACTGTGCGACGTGTGTGTGTGTGTGTTAGACGAGCGGCTGACGCTGGAGATGGAGGAGATGTGTAAATACTTGTTTGTGAACCTTCGCCGTCCACCTCCTCCTGCAGGTGCAATACGTTCATCTTCTACACCTCTCTCACTCAGACATACTACCGCCGACATGAAATATACATTTGCAGAGCGGCGGATGAATAAAAGATGGCAGCGGAGGCGGAGTGGAGGGGCCCGCACTGTCACATGTTTGCAGAATCAAATCATGGTCGGGATTTCCTCTTCTCCTCGCCGTGCTGACTGGGAAGTGTCGGAGCGCGGACAGGTAGCAGCACGGCGAGTCCGACTGAACACAGAGATTCTCAACACGCCAAACAGGCTCTCGTGGATTAAGTCACCGCTGAGGAAAAGCTGGAAATACGTTTAGCAGGGACGCAGGATTCATGGAGAATCACAAAACCCTGTTTAATTTAAGGGTTATAATGTTTTGGGTGAAGTTTGAATAGCAGATGGATCAGTGTTTCATTCATTTATGCCACAAGACTACTCAGTATCACGGAAGGGATTTCATTTTAGGCACAGAAATGAGGCAAACTGGTCCTGAAAACTGAATTTTCTTCCATCCAGCCACACCTTTTTAGAACAGCACAGGAGACAAACCTCGAACGGCTGAGACGTTTTTCTCCCCTGGCCACTCCGGCTTTTCAGCAGAGTCAGTTATAACACAGCAGGTTTCGAGCTTACGGCATTACTGTTCTCAGCACCGTCAGATCAGCCTGTAATCCTGTACGGCACCGAGTAAACCTTCCGACTCGGTTACATCAGAACAGAAAAAAATAAATAACATGCTGACGAGCTGATGGGAAAAAAAACCAAAAAAAACAATAGTCTTTATTCTCGGGCTGTTTCTGGGCTCGAAAGGAAGATTAAGAGAAATCACATCTGGCTGATGGAGAGAGATCACGGAGGACAGTGGAGAAGAAACAGGAGAATAATACAGAGATAAAATTAAAAAAAAAAACAACATCTAATAAACCCAAAAGTCTGGATTTTGACAGTGAAATTTGATGCGTTGGTTTCTCACATGGAAGGAAAAGAAAAACGAGTAAACAAGGAAAATATGCATTGAATGAGATGCTGAGAGAGGATCAGCTTGACCGTGTGTGTGTGTGTGTGTGTGTGTGTGTGTGTGTGTGTGTGTGTGTGTGTGTGTGTCAGCCTTGTGGTCCCATCTGGTCCTGGGAGAGCAGCTCCGGGCTGCTCCCAGATTTAATGATCAACCACAGGACACTCTGACCCTAAATACATTCACCCAAGTGCTCACAGTTCAGGTCAGTCCAACAAATATAAACCTGCAGGGCAAAGTTTATTTTTAATGTGATGCCCTCTGCTTCATGAGCCGTTTCCCACTACTTACAAAAAATAAACTAATAAAATCATCATCCACCTCCTTTATTAATTCTTTTATAATGGCGAGGTGTATGAGAGCGCAGCCTCACTCAAAGATCCATTAAACGCGGGACGAATGCACATTCATTATGCAGACACAATTAAATGTTCATAAGTTGAATGAATTCTCTTGAATGAAGAAATGAATTAAAGTGCTGAAGATAAAACAAATAAAGGAAGAGCAAATGAATGCATGAGGAAGAATACTGGCTGATGCAACGAGGGACAGATGAGTGATTGAATGCAGGAGTGAATCTAAAAATACATATCACATTAAATATATGACAATAATAAGTACATGGACACTGCCGCTTCCTGATCCAGAGTGGAGAGGAAATGCTGACCAGTCCTAGTTAGGAGAAACTTTAATAATAAGGACAAATGTAACACCTTGTACACAATTTATTTTCCTATATATAAATGCAATATGTTCAGATATATTCTATTGCTTTTAATCATAAATACAGATTTATATTCAACACAATCCCGTATGAACACTTTTCATTCTAATAAGGACATAAAATATGAACAAATTACATGAAACTACGTGGAAAAACTTGTTGTATATGTTCAGGAAAATCGTCCATACTAAGCTGGCTGAAACGCTGATGTAATTTTTCAATAACAGAAATGCAAAGCGATCCCCATGTGTCTGTGGCTCAGTGGGCTGCGGAGGCAGAAACACGGACTGAGGGTGGAAGGCAGTAACAAGTGGCAGCCATGGGAGAGAGGAGTCAGACAAATGAACGGTGAGGGCAGCCATAGCTCAGCTGGATGCTCCACGGACAGCAGGGCGTGTGTGTGTGTGTGTGTGTGTGCGTGTGTGTGCGTGTGTGTGTGTGCAAGAGAGAAAGAGGGAGAGGTGGGATCAGTTCTGTTTATAATGCTAAAAATGGCTACAGAACACACACACACATACTTAGAAACACAAGTCAACAAACACTTTCTGATAAGAACAATCCGATCTCATGGAATCTTCCCTCAAAACCATCTGATTCACTTGTAAATTCAACTGAATGATGATTGAATATCTGGGCGTGCCTCTGATCGTGCCACAGATGTAGGTTACACTTGTAAAAAAGTAAGAAAAGACTGAAGAAACACAACCTGTGTGTGTGTTTCTGTGAAGTGAAAAGTGTGTGACGGGCCAGAAAACAGCCCTGGATGGAAACTCCGGGACCCTTATGTCACTGCATGCGTATGGATTTAGCTCGCTCTGCAGCCTACACAAACACGCTCCCAGCCCAGACAGCTTTATTTACGTCCGACGTGCACACACCTCACGTGCACGCGCGCATACACACGCAAATACACACCAGGGATTTGTGTAGTGTTTCAAGCAATTCAATTACACAAATTACTTTGCTTCAGCTACGGTTCGTTAAGTTTTTCCTACAGGAAGATGACATGAGTTTGCAAATATGTCAAGTACTACACACACACACACACACACGCACGCACGCACACACACGCAATAGCGTAGAAAACAGCTGGTTCGCTGCCCTCATATCGCAGATACAATCACTCTCTCTTGGTTATTCGCCAGCAGGCAGGCAGACGTTGTGGATGGAGCAGATCAGGGTCTGAATCGTGTTTCTGAGGTGAAATCACTCTCTGGACAGGCTTCAGTTCGGCTTCGGTCTCACTGCAAGCCCGCAAAGAGCCAAACACGGCTCACTTATCAGGCCCACTGTCAACAGTAGACCAACTGTAAGCTGTGCAGGAGGAATCTCTGCTTTGTTTTTGGCCACAGAGAGCCAGTCAGCTGCACTTTAGAGTCCCACACCGAGCCAGAACGGACTTTTTACTATTTTCTTTAGCGTTAGCCTGGATTGCACTGTACGGCTACAGAGTCCTCATTAAGCCTCGCTGAAGTTCCGTTATCTGCAGGAACAGAGAGGGAAAAGCCACAGAGGATAAATGGTTATTTACTGGCTTAATTTTCCCGAAACACCACAGACTGGTGCTTGTTCGTACGACGACTAGCCAAAGCTAACGTGTTCTTGTTTAATCTCTCTCTTTTTTTTTAATTGTTAGAACTTTCGTCTTTTTCGTTGGGCATAAAGAAAATCGATGCTGCAAACACACAAACAGGCGTTGCATCCTTTTTCCAGAGTCTGATGAGAATGAGTCAAGAGAGCGAAAGAGAGAGAGAGAGAGAGGAGAAAACAGCACACTAATCACTCTATCGCTGTGGGGATTAGCAGTGTGTAACGCACACACACACCCACACACGCGCACGCACACACGCACTCAGCCCCCTGCTTTTTCCCACCTGCCACAGTTCAAGGGTGAGCCGACATCCTGCAGGAAAGTGGAGGGCGTGCTAGCGGATGTGTGCTGCCATGATTGCGTGTATTTATTTCTGCGATTCGCGAACGTGAAGGAGAAACACACAGGTCTGTGTTTTATGCATGAGCGATCCGAACCCCGCAGCGTCGCTGTAATCCCGCGCTAACGTTGCTTTGATACGGACAAAAAAAAAAAAGTTTTGACGCAGAGGGAGAGAGAAAGAAAGGAGTTGTGGAAATGTCAGTGAGATTAGTAGAACCGTGAAGCGAGGTCCGCTTGTGCTGATTCCACAGAAAGGTAGAAGTTACTGACTTTTAAGGGTAAAGGAGAAGAAAAAGCAAGGCTTGTGATATCAGCAGAAAAGAGAAATAATGTAATAAATGTAATGCAGACTGAATAAAATGGAAGAGATCCTGGTTGAGTCAGGAAAATCAAGTGAAATGATGAGTTTAGAGTTTAACTATAAATTACTGTCTTAGAGTTTGTTTTGTCCTGTTTGCAGATGAAGCAGCTTCAACCCCGATGCAGGGAAGAGAATGTTTAACCCATCCTGCAGTTAAAAACAATTAAGCAGACGGAGGAATACGGAGGCCAGAAACGGCACTTCCCAGCAGAGAGTCTATATAAAGCAGGGGTGTCAAGCATAAGGCCCGTGGGCCAGAACCGGCCCACAAGAGTCTCCAAGGTTTGAGTTCGGAGTCATTTTCTGAAGTCATTGCCCGTTTTTGTGAAAATATAGGCATTTTCATCACGTATACTGTGTCACAACAAAGAGAAACTTCACATTTAAAGGTTATGTTGGCAACATTTCAGCAGTCTGGCACACTCTGGGCACCTCTTTTCTTGCAAGTCACTTTTTTCCTCCATGGTTTTAGAGTTGGAGATTCATTCCTGAAGCACGAAAACCAATCTTTTGATTGGACTCCTGTTTCAAATCTGCATCTGTAAATCATCAGCGTCCAACATATAAACCACCATCACAAAAGCACATTCAGGGATTCTCTAACATGTTTTTTTAAAATGTCACTTCTCTGTATGAGACATGCTTCGCACAGAAAGGATCTTTGATCCCAGTGGAATCGGCGTAGCCGCCATTTTGGCAAAACTCAGATGAATAATCAGAGCAAAGGCACACCGAAAAGGTCATAGTTTCCCTTATGAGCTCTTTTGATTTGTCATCCTTATTTTCCTCTGTCTTTAATAAGGAAATGTACTCTACTCATTCTGCAGCAGAAGGAATTAATTCCACACCGTAGAGGTCATCTCTGGTCCGCCTGGCTTGCTGGCACCCGCTGCTTTACGGGCAGTTTGTCCACCGACTGGAGGCATCAGAAGATGTGTGGAAAATATTAACAGTGTGACCTTTGTTAATGTCACGACTCAAATCAGTCAAACTGGGATCCGACTGCATCATTGTGTTCTGGATGTCGTGGCGTGGAGAAGAGCTCATAGATGGAGGAACACCGTCTCAGGATAACAGAAAGAAATCCTCATTCCTGCTGCCACGGGGAGTTTATCACCACTTCACACATTCAGGAAAGTGGTCGACTGAAGGTTCTGTTGGACATGGTTCAGAATGAGTTTGCAGTTTTTTGAAATTTATCTGGATGTAATGAAATCATTTGGGCACGGTGGAATTTTTGGAAAAATGCTCCTATTCTGTCTCTGTGGAAATGATGTGCAAATCGATGGGCAATAACAATGATGGGAATTTCCAGAGTGTCATGACTCCCAGTCCACGTTCTCCTGAACCTGCAAGTTCCATAGTTTTTCATTTCCAAAACGGTGCCATGTAAATGTAAAACGTTTCTGAAACGAAAACGTGAAAACGATGCAGATTCGCTTTAATGTAAATGGCCATCACAGATTTTCCAGTCATTACAAAGAATAAAAGACTTTCACAGAGAGAGGATTACAGGGTCAGTATTAATCTTTCGGTCTGCATTTGGTCCTAATGTGCTCCTCGTTCTTCTTCTTATCCTTCGTTGTCTTACGAACGCGCCCAGCCGCAGCAGCAGGTAGTGTATTATGTAAGCCAGTGGCGGAGGATGATTAGCAGGGATAATGTTCAGCTCGTGCTGAGGGAGAGACCACGAGGCCACAGGAGAAGGAAACGTTCAATGTCTGGAGTCCAAATCGATGAAATAAAGCAGAAAATTCAGTTTATAGCACAAAGTCTTTATGGAGCAGAATCGAGTCCAATCAGATCTACCGCAGGAAAAAAAGAGACTATAATTTAAATAACATATTACTCAATTTTAAGCCCCAGATGAGTGCATGATTCGATCTGTGCATTGCAAATGAAACTGGATTATATTTAACTGAGCGTGAAATACAGACATGTACTGCAAAAGATGTCTAAGACACCACAGAACCACAGACTGCTGGACAAACTCACCAAAGATCCAAAGATCAAAGACACCGAAGGGAGTCTGAGAGCAGAGGACAAAGCATGGATGCATGTGTTTGTGCACAAAGGGACACAGGAGGAGGGTCAAACCCTGCATTGTGTGCCTCACACTCCTTTATTTGGTGAAATTAATCACATCGACACATGGACAAGACAACATTATGTGGACATTTTCCTCTCATGAAGATCGGCAATTTGTGTTTTTCAGAATGTTGCCGATATGTCGTTGACCCTGCGTCCGGTAAAACACCCGCCGCGCTCTAAGAATTAGCATTTCAGAGGTCAAATCCCCAAAAACCTGCCATGCTAACACCTCCTGCGGCGCTGACCGAGCTCCAAACAGCCACGCCTGCAGGAAACGGTGACGGCGAGACCACAGAGCTCGCTCCTCTGGTGACGATACCCCTGTTGGATCAGGCACACAAAAAAAGAAAATTCACTCACACACACACACACACACCAAAACCAAAACAACGCACACGCTGTGAGACCTGAAGACCTTCTCCCTGAGGACGTCCGACCAGCTGCTGTGGAAAACCTAGTTTTATAAGGGAGTCTACGGCGCTTCGTGGCGAGCTTGTGTTTCACTGAGGAAAGCTTCAACGGTTGCAAAACTGGTTTTAAAGACAATACACAAAGGAAAAAACACACGTATGGAGGTACGTGCAGTGCGAGCTGGCTCTTCCTGTGAAGATAACCTGGAGGCGTGGTAGGTAGTCCAGCTTCTTCTTCACTCCCACCGTGCCGAGACATGCCCTTTAGGTTAATTGGCACATCTAAGCGGACCGCATGTGTAAACGTGTGAGTGGGTGACGGTCTGTCTCTTTGTGTTAGGCCTGATAATGGACTGACGACCTGTCCAGGGACTCCGGTTTGGCTCCAGCACCCGCCTGCAAACCTTGCCTGGGAAAAAACAGCTTCAGAAGGTGGATTGATCTTTTTTAACTACATTTAAAAAAATTTGCGAGACCCAATTATTGATATTTTAGTAAAGTTTCAATTTTATCTTGAGTGGGACAGACAGTGCCATAAGTGATCACCTGTGACCCTAAGTTGAGAAAACCTAGATAAAACATGAATGAATGGATCCATTACAACCAATAATCCTTTTTCTAAATACACATTTTTGAGGTTGTATTGATCGTGAGGTGCTTTCTTATTCTAAATTACCAGCTTGTTTCCAACTTTTAATGGGATCGAACAGGCGCACTTGCACTCAGACGCCGCTGTAGGTAGATGCTATTAATATTTGGCTGAACCAGGACAGCCGAAGTGGGGAACGGAAGCAGGCCGGTATCCGCTGGGGGACGGATCGCTGGCCCCGTTTCACGCTCAATCCAGCTGGGACGCTCACTGGGAATGACCGGTGGGAATAATGGGAAGACCAGCTCAGTCTCTGTGAGAATCTGTGACCTAGACTGATCGCGTAAGGTTCTTTTCCTCTCGGTTCTGATCCGACGCTTCGATTTTCACCTGGATTTTAGAAAAAGCCAGTGACAATCATGGATTAGAAATTGCTTTACTGTGTGAATGAGGCAGAAATGGAGCTCAAGAGAGAAATAAATACAAGAAAATGGAATGTCTTGCACTTTGAGGGTAGAACGAGACAGAAAACACACTTGTTGCCTCTCTCTCTCTCTCTCTCTCTCTCTCTCTCTCACTGTGACTGAGTGAAACTGTTATGACAGATGTTGTACCACGCTGCTTCCCAGCAGACGACTGGCTTAAAGTTCATTAGGAAGGCCTCTTGACATTCAGCCTCTGACAGAAGACACTTCTAAAACACTGACGACTGCTGGTAGAATAATAAACACGAGCCCGGCCTCCGTGCTCATGAACTCTGATTGGCCGAGGCACGTTAAAGGCCATCTTAAAAGAAGGTCAAAGGAGTATCCATCTCGTCCTCATTTCCATTTTTTAATGTCGTCTGAGCTGCTCTATCGAAGGTGTGGGGAGGAAAACAGAGCTGAGGATGGTGCTTTATCGCAGATCACACTCATTTCTGCCTGATGCTCAGTGGACCAGCGTCCTCCACCCCCCACCTCCAGAGAAACAGGTAACGCCAATGCAAATACCTCAAAGCCAGCTTTCTGCTAACACTTTACTACAAACTGATAGAAGTTAAAGATACTAAGAGAGAGAGAGAGAGACAGACGGAGAGGGTAAAGGAGCTATTTGTACTTAATTTTACCCTCTGAACTCCGTTGTTCCTAATGGGAGCCGTATAGTAATTCACTCTGTAACTACCAGAGGGAGCAGACAGGACCTTCTGACCGTGCATTATAATGAAGCGAAACTCATAGTCCGTTCACTTCCGAGGCAGTGCAGGCATGAGCGGAGCGCTCTACTGTCCCGGGACCCGCACTCATTAAAACTCAAGTCAGGTTTTACTGAGGAGGAGAACCTTCTGCGGCCCCGCCGGATTCCACCGTGCATAAGAGCGAGGGCGTCAAACACAAGGCCGACGGGTCAAAACCGGCCTGTCAGAGGATACAGATGACTTTTCAATTTGTAAGCGTCGATTTTTACAATCGAACAAACTGCTTGTTTCTACCATGCACGTATTCAAAGTGACAATACAAACCACAAAGAAATAATGGATATGTTATTGCATTCTGCTCAAGGAGACATCATGAATGGCAAAATGTTGAAACGTTGCTTAGTTTTCTGTCAAAATGTCAACAACATCAAGTTTTGTAAAATGATAATATAGGAAAAATATAAATGTTTTACTATACATACATATATATATACATACATATATATATATATATATATATATATATATATATATATATATATATATATATATATATATATATATATATATATATATATATATATATACATATACATATATGTTACCGTTTTGCTTCAACAAAAAGAAAAAGACTTGGGAGTGGGTTTTCTTAAAGGTTTTTCAGACCAAACAAACTGAGATCAGACCATTTTGTGTGTCGTTTGTCAGTCTACTGAAACCTTTCTAGCAGTTACCAAAAAATAAAATTACAGTTATATTCTGCTCCCCTTTAGGGAACCATTAAGAAAACACTGACCAGACAACTCAGTTAAAGTAGTGTAAACTATCAGGGTGGTAGTATGATTGAATTCTGGGCCAGATATCTGTTCATAACCAAAATGTTATTGACTGAACCGCTCTCGACATCTGAAATGTGAGTTGTAACCAGAACATCTTCGTAAAGATTCAGTTTCCTCAACACTGAACAATAAACAACACACTCCTGTGCTGTTTTAGGAAACTCTGCTAACGCCTCCAGCTGCTCTCTATTTAATCTCCTGACAGGTAAAAGCTGCCGCTCTTCAATTTTCCGAGACATTAGGACCTCCTGTGGTCTTCATAAACTCCTTTAATTGGCAGCAACCTGTTTAGGCACTTTATTGTTCCTGGTTGCCTTCATCGTTTCAGCGTTGGTGTCCCTATAGCCTCCTGACATCGGGCCATCCAGCCCCCCCGCAGACGCCTTGCTACCGTCTCCCCAGAGGAGCAGGCGTCCTAACAATCAAAAGCACCAACAACACACAGAACAGTCCCCTTCTTACTGACAGATACCAAACTTCTGCCAGTGTTTCCATCATTCTACTCCTGTGTGTTCCCTCAAGATGCTCGTTTGATCTCCGCCCATTCTGTAAAAAGCGTTTGTTCCCATTTCATTCTCTGGTGAGTAAACAACAGCACAACACGTGTGTGTGTGTGTGTGTTACTGCACTCCCGTCGAGCAATCTCTGGAGGAGAGTGCGGGAGAGAGCTGCAGTCCATCATTGATTTCCACTTTAGATCCACTTCATACGTCCGGGAGAACTGAAAGGGGCGAACAAGGAGTCTGAAGGACAAGCGGGGAAGAGCGAGGACGGATTTGACGGAATCATCTAATCATGAATGTGTCACTGGAGAGAAATCAGGGCTTCAAACATGTCTACTGCCAATTCTGGCATGTATAATCCTCAACTGAATACTATTTAGTTGAGGGGTATCAAACATAAGGAACAGGGGCCAAAACCGGCCCACAAGAGTTCTCAAATGTCATCACTGAGACTCGAGCTGAGAAATCGGTGACGCTGTCAAAAAAGACGACTTCATCCAACAGCGTGAGAACGTTTATGGACATTTCACTGCGTTTCGCAGCAGAAGGCTTCATTAAAAGTGGTTTTAAGATGAAAATGTAGTCATTTTCTGGAGAAATTGCTTGTTTTTTGTGTGAAAATATAGACATTTGGATCAGTTGTACTCTGCGCCACAACAAAAAAACCTTATTTTCTTTTATGTTTTACACTATTCTATCAATCCAATGCATTTGACACCAATGGTCTTGGAGATATTATATGTATTGTGCGCATTGATGGAAGTTTTACTATGAAGGCTGAATACTCCTCTGTGAAAAAGGGGAGGAAAAAAAGGACAAAGACCGACTGTGCGTGCATTTGTATGCGTGTGTGTGTGTGTGTGTGTGTGCACGTGTGCGCACGTGCGGAGCCTGCTGCTGTCTCCGATAACCAATGATGGAGGACCGACCTGATCAATAGCAGTGCGAACACACACAAACTGAACACAATCTCCCTCCCACTGCTTGCTCTACAGACACAGAAGTACACACACACACAAGTGGGCAGAGAAATGCACAAACACACACACATGCGCACGAACGTGCACGCAAATGCACGCTGACCCCAACAACTTCGTCTTTTTTTGAATGCTTGGGAAAGGAACATTCCTGTGAGAGAGTCCCTGGAGAGACACGGAAAGGAGGGGAGGGGGTGGAAAGTGAGACGGCGGACGAGCGGGGCGGCAAATCAATAGCAGTCTAAAACAGTCCGGCCTTTGCTAATAGGCACTCGGGCACCACATGCATGAAAGAAAACAAGACCGTTCTCATTTAGTCAATCAGAATTTCTATCCTGACGTCTTTTATTACTGGACTTTCGTTTCATGTCGGCACTGGTCCTAAAATAGAGTCGGGACGGTGGAAACTACTTGCACCGTAACACTGCAGTGTGTACACACACACACACACACACACACACACACACACACACACACGCACACACACAAGCAGCTGGAGTTGCAGAAATTGGACGATAAAGCGCTGCAGCCTTTTGTGTTTAATAAAACACGAACCACAACTCCTGCATGTGTTGAGTGTGTTGAGTGTGTTGAGTGTGTTGAGTGTGTTGAGTGTGTTGGTGTGTGTTGGTGTGTGCGGTTGTGTGCGTGTGTCTCATGAGTGTCTCCCATTAGCCGAGGCTTTAAAGGGAGGTAAAGGCACAAGATCCCGTTGCCCATTCACAAGATGCTACGGAAGCACAAAGAGAGGTGATTGAATGCTGAGATATGTGATTACAAGACGGGAGGCATAAAAGACCGAAGATGAGGAGAGGGGAGTCGGAGCGCGGCGAGGCGGCAGGAAAACAACGGAGACGCTTCGGTCACCTACAGAAGGAACCTTCTGTTAGGGTTAACAACAGAATCCAAAGATTGCATTCAGCACTTCAGTAATCAAACGCTACACCCAAACAAAGGCTGCGTGAAAGGCGACGAACGGGACAAAAACATCCATGCCCATGTGTCATGCATTCATTGTCAGCAAACCCGACGGCATAAAGCCCCGAGCAGCATTCTGCGTTAGCACAATGAAAAGGAGAAGAAAGTAACTCTATACTAATCCTCTATAGGTGTCTCTAAACATTAAGCTCCAGAAAAAAAATAACGTAGAAATCATTGAACGAATTGATCCCCTTCCATCAGACCAGTCTCGTCAGGGTTCCCGTTCGAACTCGGACAGTCATGCTAATAAGCAAGTGAAGTGAAATAAACTGCGGTGACACACACTGCGAGAAGGGCGCATTAAGCCAGAGCCACGGGGACGGGACTGGTCCAGTAGCAGGTCCTGGACGAGCGCGGTGAACTGGAAGGTGTCCGGCAGAGCGTGGCGGCACATCGGCGCTCATCGCTGACCCCTTTCCCTCCCCGGAACTTTCTACTGATCCACAAATTCACACTGAACCTTCAGGAGCGTGAGGACACCTCCACAACACACACACACACACACCGGATTATCTAACATGATCAAACACATCTGCGGCTGGAGGAACGAAACTAAACAGCCCTGCATGTTAGCTCACACACACACACAGACACACAGACACACACACACACACACACACACACACACACACACACACACACACACACACACACACACACACACACACACCCTTACAGTCAAACAACTGATGTCATTTCGGAGTTTCCACAGATGCAGCAGAAGCCAAGCCCAACACAACCAACTGGGAGAAATGATTTCAGACCCTGGTAATCACAGCATTAATTACATATTCTGCTCTCTCTCTCTCTCTCTCTCTCTCTCTCTCTCTCTCTCTCTCTCTCTCTCTGTCTCGCTCTCTCTCTCTCCCTTCATCCCTCTCTCCTCTTGGCTTCAGTTTATGGCCAGACGTTTGTCACTTTGCCATCCTTCTTACGGCTTTACTCTCTCTCTCTCTCTGAAGCAATGGAAAGAAACAGGATTTTCGCTCCACTCTTTCTTTCCGCTTCCTTCCTTCATCCCACCCCTCTCACCTTCAACTCCCCACCAACTCGAGCGTCGCTAAGTTTTGTGCACAGCGTGTTTACGGCTGCAGCCGAGCACGAAACAGCCTCGAATGAAACGGCGGCAGCTACGACTGGCACAATGGGGACGCGGGAAGCGCATATAGTACACTTTGTTTGTGTGCATATGCTTTTTTAGTGCAAGGGCACGAATGCGCTTCGCCTCTAAGGACACCTCAATTATTAACATGGTGCAGAGCACAAACGTCACATTCAGTCTGCATCACTGAACCTCTGCCACGTTTATTCCTCCTTTCTTAGTGACTTAGTGCATTTCTGTTTTAAACAGTTCTTGAATTAATTCAAGTCTCTCTCGTGTTGCACAGCCATATGTCTAAAGCATCACCGCTGTAACCTTTGCATGTTTGGATCAAGCAAACAAAAAAAACCGAAGCTGAATTGATGAATAAACATGCTGGATGTGTTTTTAATCCGTGCTTCAAGGCCGATTCCTCGTTCATTTATGAGAGCAGCCCCATCGAGTCGCATCTTTTCATCAATATGCGACTGCAGTACGGAGGCTGGGGACTTCTGGAGAAGAGAAAGCTGGCAGCGCCGGCTGTGTGTGTGTGTGTGTGTGTGTGTGTGTGTGTGTGTGCACACGTGCGTGTGTGGGCCAGTCATAGAAAGTTGGGTGTTTTTACTGTACAGTGGAAGCAAAGGAGGCAGGAAGAGTGTGTGTGTGTGTAATGGAGAAGTTTTTAAAGGTTTGGAATTGACACAAGATGACATCCACCTCATGACTCCTCCCAGTCCACGCTCTCCTTTGGATGTGGTCGTTTTAGAGTTTTATGGCGATGCGACCTGGTCGTCTGTCCGTTTGAACGTCTGTGTTCTCCACATAGTTAACATTTATAGTGTATTGTTCTCTGTGCAGGCGCGCGTGTGTGTGTGTGTCGTTCCGAAAACAAACACACCGACTCGTCGTCTGGCGTGCTGGCTCCACCGTTTTCAGTGTTTCTGCCATTTCTGTATAAACAGACATCATTTCTCAAAATGTTGCCGTGTAAACAGTGTTGTGGAATTCTGCGAGACGGAGCCAAACATGAGGAGTCGAGGTCTCAGCGCCGAACCAGGAGGTTTTATTTTGGGATTTCAAAGACAAGTCAGCTGAGTGAGAGCTGGGAAGAGAGCTAAAATGTTCCATATCAATCAGGAAACTTCTCTGAAATGAAAACGCAACGCATTTTCATTTGAAACGTTTTGAAAATGGAACTTAGACATGCTGTGGATAACACACACACACACACACACACCACACACACACACACACACACACACACATACACACCCAGGTCGGTGTCTAAACAGCCAGGCATGGCCAGTGTCTGCCTGTCCCTGTTTGTTCTCTGTGTAACACACACACACAGCAGAGAGAAGGGCAACTGTAGGCCAGGCGGAGTGTGTGTACATTTACACCACTTACAGTGTCAGATTAACACACACACAGCCCGGCGTTTTAGTGAGCACTCATAAACAGAGTAAGAGAGACTGATTGAACTGCGCAGATCATTCGGGTCGCAGCTGAAACCGCATCACTGCAGTTTTCTAAAACGTCAACATATCATACGAACTGTACCTATAAGCAGTGCTGCTTGTCCACCGTCCTCTCTGGTGCTCTGAAATAAGATCCACGCTATTTTCCATTCCCACTGAAGCTCTGCAGCAGCAGCCGATGTCCTCGGCAGCTCATCCCTCCTCCCCTTCATTCACTTCTTTTAATACCGCGTTGGGTTGTTTGGGCCTTTGTTGATGCTGCGGTTTTTATTGATTGTCATTCACCTCCCACCAGCCGGCAGAGCAGTGCCAACACTTCTGACTGCTTCAGGCTGCTTGTTATTTAAGTAAGAGATTTAGGAGAAATTTCTCAGCCAGAACACAAGAACATTAACACGTCAAAGACTCCCACAAACCACCTACAGAAATCCAACGGGGACAGCAGTGCCACTGCCGAGCGGATATTTCAGAAAGATTACAGTCTTGAACGGTTTTGTAATTCCACTTTCTTCCGTTACTCCCTACATGTGAATAAAATCATCTGTACTTTCTTGTTCTTGCAGTTTTCAAACAAGTTCTTCAAAAATGAAAAAAAAAAACCTAAAACAAATTAATCCACGAGCCAATACTGGCGTAACAATATGAGCGAGGGAGATGGAGGGACAGCTAGAGGCCCATTGTGCGCCTCTCTCCTCCCCGGGCATCATGGGAGTCGGTGTGCTACATTGGAAACAGGATCAGCTAACAGCCTACATCCACTGCTGGACCGCTGAACACACTCAGAAGTCAGAAGATCTGATACGACCATAGTTATGGATAACTCTCTCGCATCTAAAGGAGACGTTTGCACACTCAGAGATGTGAACCCTGCACAAAAATCAATAATTCCACATTCATTTAACCGTATAGTAAGTTACGGTTATAGTTTTTTAAAGCCAAAAATCCTTTTCTAGCAGAGGATAATGGTGTATACACAGTTCTGGTGAGATTTTTCTCCTTTGAAGGTAATAATTACAGTAGAAAAGGTGGAATATACAGGAATTTGTTCAGTTTCTTGCACTTTGACAATAAAAATAAGTAATTTAAGCCTGTTGCAGTGAATTGCGTGTATTTCACCGAGTGCCCTGCAAAGGGTTAATTAATTAACTGTACTTAAGAGCAAACGAGACACATGCTAACGTACTGCTTCAGTGGCGATCATCTCTGCAGGGCGCACATTCACGACTTCCCTCCCCGGAAATCAATCTCTCTCTGTGTCGGTGGCCGTCTCCACTGCAGCCATTTCTTGGGGATGAAAGACGTCCCTCTGCGGCGGGTGGGGGGGGGGTTCCAGCGCCGCACAGACACGAGCGCCGCCGCTTATCCACTAATCTCATTCACATAGACCGTCCGGACATCACTTCCAGGCCGCTCGCTCGTTAGGCTGTCTTGTGTTTGTCAGCCGCCGCCTCCCATACACAAAGAGACGCTTTATTAAAAGGGCTCAAACGGTAATGCAGATCCTGATCCTCGCTAAACGCTCGGGTCATGAGGAGCTTGCTGGATCTGTTCACTATTATGTACATTTATAGACATTCTGACCCCGGCGGCTCAGTTACAGCTGTGGGTTAAGCCGGAAAGAATCCGAGCGCAGTCCTGCCGTTTCATCCAGATCACACATTTATGCAGTTCAGCCTCCGTTTCATCTGCGTCCCGACCTCTGAAGCTTCGGCAGAGGTGGAGCAGAGGTGGAGCAGCACCGGCCCCGAAACCTGCTTTCATCCTGTGTGGCAGGACAGCAGGTGAAACAATGTGCCAACGCAGACCGGCGGAGTCCAGGAAGCCGAATACTGTCCTGCTGCTTTCACACGTCACACACACCTTTTCCCCTCTGGAATACACGGCTGAGCACCGCATGTTTTTACTCTTTCACACAATTCCTAACTCATTTATTTAAACATCATCTATCAGTCTCCCAGGATGAACATGAACACATCCTGCGTCGACCTTCCTTTGAGGGTTAATTGAGCTGCAGGTTTGTGTCTCAGAGCATTTCCTTCTGTTTTTTTTTGGGTGGTGCAGCAGAAAGGGCACATTAGGTATGAAGCTCCGATGGAGGCATTCCTCACTGCCGGGACGTGAAGTCGTAAATCTTCACAAAAACACACGCGCGGGACTTCTCTCTTCACCGACAGTCCATTCATCCAATCATGGCTCACCGGGGAGACGCCTGTCACCACGGAGACGGGCAGCGGGGCCACCGGGGCATTGTGGGAGAGCTCAGCCCTCCGACGTATAGACAAGCTGCCATCCCTAATAGATGGCGGAGTGAATTTATTTTGCCTGCCTCCCTCTTTCTTGATTCCATTTTCTCATTTTATTCAACAGGTATTGCCATCTTTTTCCTCGGGTTTGTTGTTTTCCGTCTGTCAGCCAGTTTTCATCCCTCCACTGGGGATCGAGACAATATCAAAAACCAGAATTACTGACGTACACTTTGAGAGCATACCTCGAAATTATGTAAGTAAGTTTGGTTGATCACATCTTCAATGACTCGATCAAACCTGTCTAAAGCCATCACAGCGAAACAAGTGATAGAGAAATATAAAACTGACTAGAAGACAGCTTTGAGAATTCAAATAAACACGACTAAAATAGAACCACAAACAAAAGCAGAATTAAAAGCCAAGGATTCGTCTCTACTCGTCTTTACGGACCTATTTCACTCTCAACATGATCATATTATAGTCGTAGTGGGTTTGTTTCTTCCCCTAATAGCTTCTAATGCTAATCTAATGTTATTAGTGTTTATTTCCCCGGAGTGCTTCGGTTAGCTCCTTGTAGCGATGCTCCATTCGGATGTGAAAAAGTGTTTCTGCATCAGGAATGATTTGAAGTACATGACGTGAGCAGGTTTCTCTTCTGGTTGATCATCAGTTACCAGAACACTCACCCACAGCCTCATTTCTCCTGAGCCGCTCCGAGCCAGCCTTCAAGCATCCCTTCATTTTATTAAGGACCTGAAATTAGTCTGAACAAACTTGCAGAGACGCTCACTTTCCTCTAGATCCAGGAGGCGAAGCAAGAGAAGAGAAGACTGTAGGAGGAAACTCACACAGAAAAGATGCAAACTCCCCAGAAAAGGCCCGGAAGCCCTGAACGCTGAGTGCGAACCACGACACCCTCGCTAGCCTCAACACATGTTTTTCGGACTGTGGGAGGAAACCGGAGCATCCAGAGAAAACCCCACAAGGAGGAACATGCGAAATGCAAATTCCAGCCGGGACTCGACCTCTGACCTTTTCGCTCTCAGGCAAGAGTGCTGGAAAGTACACTTCACTCCATCATCGGGATCTGTGCACCTCTACTGAATTAATAAGGTAAATTTGATAGAAATACTACAGAATTAGGGACTGTAATCTTTGTGTTATTTTTACTTTTTTGCTAAAAATAGAAGAAATAAAGTCAGCATGATGATACTGTCTTTCTTTTTTACAAATGACTACATGAATAACCCTAAAGCATAAAGCTGAATGGTTGACTTCGGGAAGCATGATTCCCATTTCTCAGCTAAATGCAGCATTTCTAACATCCCAGGTGAAAGATTTCCTCTCCGCTGATACCCAGCCACGTCGGACCACTGGCGTAACCCAGAGGTGATACGACAGCTTCAGCTTCTGCAGGCTTCTGGGAAACCTGAAGGTGGATCACGTCCTAACCCCCACCCCCTGCTGAATCCGCACCGCCGAAGCAGCAAAGAGGGAATTCCCTTCTGGAATTCCCGAATTACATTCCTATTCCTGGGATCGCGGGAGAACTCAGTGGGGTCGGATCCCACAAGACTCACAGTGACGTGAAGATTTATGTTTAATTTATCTCCTGCAGTGGAACACACACATACGGGCATTACATATTCATGCGCACGATAATCATGGAACATGCCAACTCTGCCTCTCGCTCACATACAGTACACGTCAGGTCACCCATTCAGCTGCTCGTGTCTAATTTTATTTAACAAGCGTTCACGCCGCGGCCCGGCTGAAAGAAGCCGGGGACGCTGGAATGGGAGCTGCGCTGAGCTGACAGCAGAAAGCTGCAGGGTTTTGTGCACTTCGCAGGATGAAACCTGAAGACAACGGCGATGACGGAGGCTCTGTCAGAGCCTCATAGCGGCACGCAGACGTGACACACAACGCCTTCGCCAAAGGTCTCCGAATGCCACAGCGGCTGTATCCATGTCTCTGTGCTGCGGGTGTTAGCATGCGCTCCTTTGTATTTTGGAGCTTTTTCTGGGGTCAGGGATCCCAGTTAATCTGTGTCTGATCCACCTGCCAGTGAAATGATGAATGCTTCCACTTCCTGTTTACCCTTGTAACTTACAGTACAGGGGTCTTTCATGCTGTGTGGAGTTTGCATGTTTGCTTTATATATGCATGCAGAGCTGGTTTTCTCCCAGAGAACAAAATCGTGCATTTGAGACAAACGGGTGACTCAAAGCTTGGCTTCCCGTCTCTGTGTTTGATATTGACGGCTGATAAAGCGAACGCTGCCTTCGCCGGTTTTCAGCCGGAACCGCCTCCGTCCCTCGCAGCCCAAAGTTGGATGAGTTTTGTGAATGTAGGTTTTGCTACACCCACAGTTTGACATTATGCAACCCTGCATATTTTTCTATCTATTTATCTGTACAAGAAGCTGCTTGCTTGCTGGTTTCATCTTAAACTAATCTAACATGTTGTTGTCTGTGTCCTCAAACAGATGCGTCTGCAGGTGATGGTAATCACAATCCGACCCTGTCCTCTGTTCATACGAATGTGTTCTAATGTTTATAGCTTATTGTTCTCTGCCTGCATGTTTCATTACAAAAGGGCCAACTAGTGGCCAACATGCTAACTACATCATTTTCACTTCATTTTTAAAACACTGCTGTGTAAATGTGAAACTTTTTTAAACTCAAAACACAAAACCAATTTGTTTTCACTTGAAAAGCCTGAATTCGGGGTTAAGATGAGAATCCGACAGGAAGATTATTTACATCCAGGCTGAAGGTTAAAGCTAAGGCGGTCTGAGCTGCAGTCTGTGCAGGAGGGATTCTATATAGAGAGGAAACATTATTATTAATGTAACGTCGCTGAAAGGACGTCAGTCATCTGAAGCAGGGGGGGCAGAGGGGGGAAGACGGGTTCACAGGAATCCCATCTGTTGACTCAGAGTTTAACTGAGGTCACCAGACATTTTGGCACAAATACAGACCTTTTTTTTTTAGTGTGTGTGGCTTATTTGACCCCACACACCCTTCACAGGAACACACACACACACCACACTACATGATCTCACACACTGAGGTTGGACACAGCGTGGCACGGCGTTACCACAGCTCAAGTTGCAGCTCACAGCGAGGTTTTTGGATCTCAGCTCCAAGAGGGTTGGTGCCTGCAGCACGGCAGTGCACGGAGAGAAAGTAGGGAGATGGGAATCTGAGTCACACACGGCTGCCAGTAACGTGCACACCTACATGCCTCCGTAGCGAGTGTATAAGGAGGAGAAGAAGAAGATTTTTGTTTGGTTCAGTCACAAGTTCAAGAATGATAAGTTTGCAGGTGGCTGACAAACGAATGGGAAGGGAACAGAGGTGATAAAAACAAGACTGTGACTGATTCTCTGTCACTGAAAGGCAGTCCGACCTAAAGACAGAGAGCACGATATCCAAACACCATTCACATTCAATGCACATTACATATAAAACACATCCAGTAATGTGGCAAGGTTTGCGTTCGATCTCGAAGGAACACTTCTTAAACTCACATCCAGGATCGATGTTTAGACAGATTCTAGTGTTATTTATTCCACCCATACTGGCTTTATAGCTTTCCTGTGAGGGGTGAATATGATGGAGCGCTCCAGATGTGAGGCGGGGCTTTAAATGGCATCATTTAAACCTGTGGCCTCCAGCACCTTATAAAGCCTTTTCTCCTTTTTCACCCGACCCTCATGACTGTAGTGGATTTAATAGGCGAAATGAATCAAAGATCAGAGTCCGTTTCAATGGGAGACCATGTGGCTGTAATATATTTACAGCTTTGAACGCAGAATAAAGACAAAGAGAATGAGATGAAAAAGAGAGACAGATGAATTGGTATCAGATCTCTGTAAGCCTGGGATTCTGGACACTGGAGCTTGTACAGATTAGCTTACACTGCAGCAGCAGCTGCAGAGCGTGTGTGTGTGTGTGTGTGTGTGTGTGTGTGTGTGTGTGTGTGTGTGTGTGTGTGTGTGTGTGTGTGTGTCCTGTCCAGTGCTGCACTTATCCATGGAGTGGTATCTTTCTCTCCGTGCAGTTATCAGACAAGCAGGGATTGTGCCTGTGTGTGGCTGCGCGTGTGCATGCGTGTGCGTGTGTGTGTGTGTGTGTGTGTGTGTGTGTGTGTGTGTGTGTGTGTGTGTGCGTGCGTCTATCCCCGCTGCGACTGCTATCAGATATATATTCCAGCTAAGCTCCAGGCAAGACTCACTCTCTTGCATCAAATCCATTGCAGTGATATGGGCCACTAAGCACCACAAATCAGTTTAACTTCCACTCGGCTATCGCGGCCCGCCGTCCGCCTCGCAGACTGTCCGCAGTCCCGCTTTGTTCACCTGAGCAGCACAAGGTGTTGCGCTTTTCCTTTTTTCCTTCCACATTTAGTATCTACACACACATCACAGCGTTTTCCGTTGTTTCCTTTTATTTCCTTGTTAATCAACGTAACTTTGACAAGGTGCAACACTGTTGTGATCCGGAGATTAACACTGAAGCCCCTGTGTACGCAGGCTTTGAGAGATTTGCATATAAAACGTATCATCTAGGACGCTAAAGGCTTTATATTGAGGGGAATTCATTACGCCACAGTATTATCCACAGTTTGCAGCTCTGCACGAATCAGTTTTTATCACGAGTTTCACAACAAATCCTGAAAAAGGTGAGAGATCACACGCTGACTGAAGTATCCAGAGTATGATTTTAAAGTTGTGTTATTAAGGTTGCACAATTTAAATCTTCCTGTCCCGATCATGAGGGAGAACGCCATTTAGGCGCCGCTTAGAGCTGAAGTGACAACGGAAAACTTTTGTTTTGGTCTGGTTGTTCGTTGACTCTGAACTTGGAGCGGCCGATGCCTGCTGCTGCGTTCAGACGTAGGTAATCCGAATTACCTGGACAGTGAAGACTCCCACCATGCAATTCGCCCATATTATCCCGACAGGCGGAGGAACTATTCAGTCCATTCAGTCGCCTAATTTAAAGTTAAACCACTTAAACCATCCTATAGAATCTCAGCTGCAACAGACTAATGAGACACCGTCTACTAAGTAAATGAAGTCCAAATGATTAGCTAAATGTTTCCAGGCTGAAAAGAATAATTAATATGGTGGGGGGGGGGGGGGGGGGGGGGGGGGGGGTATGTCAGAGTTTATAATACTAATGGCTTCTTTTCGTGCGGTGTGTTTAGTTTGGACGCAGAGACTCTTTTCCCTCCACTTTCTGCTGTCCGCCTGTCGCTCATTAGCGCCGCTGTGTTTTTCCCTGCTGCTCTCATTAACATAATATTCCTTCGGGAGTCTGAGTGAAATATGAGACAAGCGGCCGGCCGTGAGCGCTGACGGCGAAAACGCACTGAACTCACGTTTGAAAAAGATCAAATAAAAGTGGGATCAGCGAACTCCAAGGTCTCTTTCCTGCTATTTTATTATTTATTTATTTATTTTTGTTCGAGGAGAAGCTGGACACACTCTTCACTACTGAATCAATCTCTCACACACATGTGGTGTGATTGGAACATGTGTGGCTCTCTGCTGTGCACTGAAGCTGAAATACAGGACAGTCTTCAAAAAAAAAAAAAAAAAGGGCAACTAATCAATACTTCACATCACGTTTGACATTCGGTTCAAAGCTGTCAGCAACAAATTTCCAATTTCCATCTCTTCTTTCCGCCGGTTTGTCCACATGGCTGCAGCGAAGCGGCCGATTGGTCCCCGACGGGAGGCGGTCAAGGAGCGTCCCGATCAGCCGAGGCCCCTCCGCCCCTGGAGAGGAAACTCAATGCAGCCACATCGTTCTGACCATCTGGTGACGGTGGGGACAGAACTCTGTTTACCGACGATCCTCACAACACATTAGTCCACCACTCATGAAGAAAACCCCGACGTACTCCGGACTAATCCACCTGGCGTATTTGCCTTTCTTTTTACTTTCCCGCTCGGCCGCCGAATCGAGTTATTTACACTTGACGGTTTATGGATGTGATTGATAGCGACGTCTTTACGACGTGTTATTGCAATTCCCCAGACGTCACCGCCGTCTCAGTTATCGTGTGTATCCCTCGGTCCGCCTGGTGTAAGTGCTATCAGCTGGATGAAACGGTAGTTCCCTCATTAGAAAGGCAGCCAAACACCTCACGTCATCATCATCCACCACATCTGCCCCGGTGCCGGCCCACGGCAGCCAAACTTAGTCTAATCCTTTTTTGGAAAAGTTCTCCTGACCAAAACTATGCTGGCTATGTTAACATGTTGTAAACAGAGGATGATCGCACGGGGAGCGAAGCGAGGGGGGAAAGAGAAGAGACGCGTTCATCGACTGATGGCGTTTACCACCCGGACCACTTTGAGAGAAAAGTGAAGCGTCGCGCCGAGTGAACGGAGGAGGAATAACGTGTCCGGGTCGTCACCTGTCATGTGCGATTAGACGACAGCCGACATCACGTCTCACATATTTCAAAGACAAATAAAGGGTCGGGCCTATTTGTGCTCTGGAAACCAGTAATGTATTTTCTTTTATCAGTTTTAACTGGGTTTCACCTCAGATTGATTAAATACAGCCTCTCCGTGTCAGTCTGAATGACTCATCCATCTGCAAAAAATCTAATGCACCCAAAAGGCTGCTGAGCTGACTTCAAATATTATTAATTATTGGACCCAACATGAGGATGCTGCTGTTTTAAAGACCGATGGTCCACAAAACACATTAAAATGTGCAAATAAGCACGTAAATGGAGGTAGAATTATAACCCTAAAATGTAAAATCATCGAAAATTACAAAATATACACATTTTTAGGTCTTACAGAGTTAAAGACAATCCTTGTTGGACTACCTGATCACCCCACGTGATACTGACGCTTTTAATACGGTTCACCTCACAGTATAAATTACTGTTATTTAAGAACTTAACTGGATGCGTCTCCTCATTGTTCATGCCAGAATACATCAGTGAAGTCGAGTCAATATGTGATCTTCATAAATCACCATGCCAGTCACTTTAGAATTGTGAAAAATTCATGCATGTCTGCAATGAGACGTCATAAAGCACCATGTGCAGTGAGGACATTTAGACAGACGGTGATGGGTAGGTATCTGGCTGCATGCTTAAAACCTTCAGGTTGCACCACACCGACATGGAAGTTTTCCATTTTCACTTGAAAACGTCACATAAACACAGCCGGAAATTAAAAGAGTGTGCAGCCAGAACAGAACCAGTCGATCTGGCTTTTAAAAGTGATGTAAGGAAAGAAGAAGGACGACAATAGAAACTGAGACCTGCTATACAGAACAATAGTGACTTGCTTTTTATTTGAGAGTTTGATTTCCTATTTGTTTATCTCAGGCTCGTTTCCTTGTTAGTTTCCCTCCTCCCCATTCATTCCTCGACCGACTTTCTCTTTTATTAGTCAACTTTTTCTATGCAGTCATTGATTCCTTGTACACTCTCTCTCTACCCTCTCTCTCTCCCTCGCTCTCTCTCCAATAAGTGGCAGAACAGAAGAGAGAGATAAAAAGAGAGGCCCATCGGAGCGTGAAATAGTCTGAGCTTTTACTACGACTGGCAGTGTTTGACCGCATACTGCACCAGCCATTGCTGCGGTTACCCGCAGCAACACTGCGCCGATACAACGGCACGCTGGCAGAAAAGAGAGCGAGAGAGGAAGGAGAGGAAGGGGGGGGAAAAACTACAAGCAAAGCTGGTGTGTTCTGCATGCAAAACAGGTGTTAATGGGCAAATGAGAAACATGCATGAACTCTCACACACCACACACACACAGAAAGAGAGGTTTGAGGCTTTCTTCAGGACTTTGTGGAAACAGGAAGGGTTTGCTTCACACCCGGTAAGACACGCAGTGAGCTAAACATATGTATACGATCTGCTGCCACAGAGACGAGAGCCAGACTGAGAGCCTTTGTTCTGCTCAAGCGTCTGACCCCAGCGCCAAAGCTGAAACTTGAACCTGACCCGACCGCCTGACCTGGGCCAACATTTGTCATTCCTTCACCACAGAGAAAGGTCGGCTGCTTTACGCTCTTCTCATGACACTTTGTCCAACGTTTACACGCTGAATACTCAAACTGTTTCCAGAATCAGGACTCTTCCCTTCAGCAGTTTTGTTCGGGACACTCAGTAACAGGGCCGACTCTCTCTGGAGTTCAGTTCTCTCGTTGGGGATCGCGTGTCGTTTTTTACAAACACATGTCACACAGGGGGGAACACAGTCCAAGAATAGCCAAACCTGAACAGGACGTGATCCCCCGGCCTTAAATAAACCTCGCCGCGGTCTCAAGAGGCCTGACGAACCCATCGGCGTTCAGATAGCACAAGCGCTCCCCCGCGCAACGTTTAGCAGACGCGACTGAAACAATACAGCGTATAAACAACGATCATCTGCTCTGCTCGGCCTGCCAGTTTCATATACACACAATCAGCAATGGCAGACGTATTTGGCTGAATCTCTCGCTCCCTGAGTCTGTGACCAACACAGAGCTTCAGGTCCAGTATCACAGGACGCGCTCGCCAAAATATTAACATCAGCATAACAGCGTTAGTCCGCTCATAGCCATCCATTAAAAGTACTTAGGGCAGACTGGGGAATACACCAGCGCTCTTAACTGAAGGGCCTCATTCATATAGATCAGAGCTAAAGTTTAAATCAGGCTCGCGTATGCCTCAGCATCATCGTTATACCACCTGCTGTATGGACAGAGAGTCGAACTGCAAAGAAAAGAAGGACTGCATCAGTGTGACAATAGCTAAATTTACAGCAAGCGAGATGATTAATTCCCTGACAGTCACACATCTCCAAATATTGGAAAAGGTTTGCCCTTGGGAGAGGATTTAGAGTTTTGTAACCACAGTCCAATAGAAAATGAGTTCAGTCATGTGTGTAATACCACAAATTCACTTTAAAGGAATACTCTGAAGATTTTGGACCCACGCCCTATCCCTATCATTTACAAAGTGAGACAAGCTCATAAATACCTTATTTGTGTCTGTGCGTCCAGCGGCTGGATCCCAGCGGCTGGATCCCAGCTGTTAGTATTGTAGTTAGCTTAGCTCAGATGCTGGAGGTGAAGAGGAAACAGAGCCAGACTGACGAAAGTGGACAAAATCCTCCTTCCAGTGGTCCAGGGGACGGTGTATTAGCACGTGAAGTAAATCTGAATGGTTATAAAACATTTTAAAAGACGTGTTAGCTTTTCAATCCATTAAAATAGCATGTTGATACACACAGACCTGCACAAGCATAGTGCTCCGCGGAAGGATATACCGGCGCACAGCGGCTGAGTCTATGGCTTCTACTGCTGTGCTCCAGTATATCCTTCCACGAAGCACTATGCTTATGAGATCTGTGTGTATCAACATGCTATTTTAACGGATTGAAAAGCTAACACGTCTTTTAAAATTTTATAACCATTCGGATTTACTTCACGTGCTAATACGCCATCCCTGGACCACTGGAAGGAGTACTTTGTCCACTTTCATCAGTCCGGCTCTGTTTCCTCTTCACCTCCAGCAGCTGAGCTAAGCTAACTACGATGCTAACAGCTGGGAGCTAGCAGCTGGATGCACAGACACAACAAAGGTATTTATGAGCTTATCTCACTTCGTAAATGAGAGGGATAGGGTGTGGGTCCAAAATCTTCAGAGTATTCCTTTAAACAAAAAGCACAGAGCTGGACTCGTACTAGTAACGGTACTCAGTCCAGGCAAGCAGCTGAAGGGTCGCACTCCTACCTGTACTCGTCCTTTGAAAAAGACACTGGTGCATCCCTGCCTGTCTTCTGACGCACAAAATGCAACCACCTCATGAAAGTGACGATATTCCTTTTCTGAGAAAGCTTAAGAATACAGGAGGAGGAAGAGTAAAATGTGAGTTTCTAGTAAAAAAAACAACGGGTACGTTTGACAGGAATGAGCTAAATTTCTTCATTTGAGGAAGCGTTGAGGGAAATGATCATAGTCTGCTGTTGGAACGGGGATCAAAGCCGTGTTTGCTTCTCCCGGCAAGAGTCCACTTGTTCCATTGTTTGGGGGAATAATTAATCTAAACTCATGTAGGCTTTGAATACATAATAGCACTGGCTGTAGAATAAATACTGACATGTGTGAGCAAATGCAGTTCAGCTTCTGATCCACGCCCCAAGTAAAGAGACACACCACTGGTAGATGTGTGTGTAGAAACAATCAAAAATATTCAATTTCATCTCATTATAATTCCAGATTTATGTAAAGGAATTGCAACTCAAGCACAAAATTGGGAAACTGGCTTCACTATTTAATGGCAGTCTCATTTTTGCAGATGAAAATGTGAAACAATTGTACACTGAAGTCTCGTCCTCGCCAGAGGGATGATGAGTAAGAGGAACGGAAGCCAGCAGTGTAATGTTTTTGCTTCTGCGAGTCAAAGGCCACGGCTACAACTGCGATCATCGCTTTTCTTTCTAATCCAAAAAACCGTCCCTGTGTGTGATTCTGAAACCGGAAAAGCAAACTGCGCCACTCGGAGCAGCGGGCAGCCGGGTTTGGAGTGTTGTAACAGTGCGTCAAGTGCTTGTTAAGCAGCAATAAGAATCCTTATTCCATTATCACAAAGTGACTCACGCGCGCCGTTCGCGCTCGCGGCTCAGAATCGCCAAACACAAACACATCTGGCTGCAGCCGGAACAGAACAACGTGAAGCCCGAGCTTCCATCTGGCCTCTCGGTCTCTTCCCATCCATCTCCTCACCCTCCGCCATCTTCCTCACTCACGTCTTTCATCACTCTCTCGTTCTGCATCCTCCCTCTCGCGCCCTCCATCCCGGCCGTTGCCAAGGCGATGGCGTTTTGTGGAGGCAGCTGGTTAGGGCTCATTTGTCAAGCTGCTGACCTGCCCTCCCCTCGCCTCGCCTCTCTTCTTTACCCTTTCACTCGCCCTCCGTTTCCTGGAATTCTACGTTCCAAAAAACAGGCTGATTGTCATCGAATCAACTAAAACTAGAATTTCACATTTCAGATGCGGGCCGGTTCTCTCGCTATGTTTATCAAAGTGCCCATTTGAGATTAATATTGGATTGTTCTTTGATATTTCCGGCAAGACGACAGCAACAGTTGCACTGGATACAGTAAATAAAGCAACAGCCACTGAGCTTGAATACTGATCGTGACTCGGGAGGAGAAACACGAGCCTGTGGCAGATTTCCAGAAATTAAAGCTGACTTTTGTGGAACGACGTCGGGTAGAAAAAGAAAAAAAGAAAGAAAGGTAAAATATGAAGTCAGTCTTTTGCCTCTTTTCTCCGCCATGCTTACTCCGACTTTTACTCTACACATTTCTCCACACATGACTGCTGCTAGAATTTTAATTATGGGAAATGGACTCTACTTTCAGCACGAAGCACATTCCCCCCTCTGCAGCCTCAGCACACCCCACATGATCGTTCACACACATCAGCAGAAACAACCGATAGGAGCAGACTCATCTGGGGTTCGCCATCTTTCCCAAGGCAGAGACCGGAGTCAAACCCTCAATACCGACGGCTGGAAGACGAACCGCTTCACAGACTGAACCATTCATTTACAAGGTCTACTAAAATATTTTACAAGTCAATATTTTGGGGTTTGTGGTCGACATATAAAGATCCCATTTCACTGTGGTTCATTTGCATCCATTTAACCACAAGTTGATATGTATTCGAAGACAAGACGTTCCAGCTTCCACTGCAACGCTGTGTGAACAAAGTATCGTAGTGATATTTGTAACCAGCTGAGAACTCAGTAAGAACCTAGAAAATACAAAAAAACAAACAAAAAGAATCACAACGGTGCCAGAAACTCACTCAAATGCAGATATGCAGTAAATAAATAACATTTTTGACACCTTTAATATCCTGTTTGATGGTCTGAATGCCTCATCTTTGCACTTTTATATATGGATCAACAGAACCATCGAACTCGAGCCGACTGTCTTCAAACCAAACCAACCAACATGAGCCTTTTATCACGTGATTCTCTGAAAACATACATCCATTCAATAAGGAATCTTCTACACTTTTAACCAGATTTGGGTTGTTGTTTTCAAAACATTACCGTGTAAACGCAAAACATCCCAATTAAACAATTACTACTCAGAGAAAACCAAAGGAAGAACGTGCAAACTCCACACAGCAAGATTAAAATACATAGAAAACATCCATAAAATCATCATTTATTGAAAAGAGCTGAGTGGTTATTAGCTTTTTTCCGAAGCGGTGCAGTCCAGCTGCCGTCAGGCTTCAGGTTAAAACGAGGAGCAACAAACAAACAAACAAACAAGCACACCGAGCGACAGGTGTGTGTCTCCTGCCCGGAGAGGTGAAGCCACAATGTGCTCTGAAACACGAGAACGCAACCTTCACACCTCATAAAGCACGCCCAGCGAGGGTCTGTCTCCGTGCAGCCTGTCTGTAAATATAAGGAGGAGAGAGAGAGAGAGAGAGAGAGAGAGAGAGAGAGAGAGAGAGAGAGAGAGAGAGAGCGGGGCTGAAATTGTTTTATGGTTTTCTGTTCAGTGCCAGAAAAGAATTTATTAAAACAAATGCAAATCAAAAGGACACTTCACAGGCACAGCCAAGACGCGCACACTAACAGTTTCAATCATCTGTCCTTTCGTAAGAGGAGAAAAATGTGTCTCTCCTCTCCCACAACACTTGTTATCTTCCACCACTAATTAATTCGGCAGTTTTATTTATTTCTTCACACTAATGTACTGCCGCCACACACCGACGTGTACGGCTGCGTGCACGTGACCTACAAGCCCCATCAAGCCTCATTACCACCTAATGCCCACTGATACGAGCCAGCAAGAGACCGTTCAAGTCTGTCTGTCTGTGTGTGTGTGTGCGTGTGTGTGGATATAAATATGGCTTCAGTCATTTTTTTTTATGCATTTTGAGGCTTGTGTTCACAAAATATAACAATCTGTCAGCTCAGACTCTTTAATCCAATATCTACGACATGTTCGCTCTTTGAAAATCTCTCAGTACAAACGAGTCCCAAAAAGAGGCGGACTGAAACCGTACACCGCGGCTGTGAATCCCCAGTAATGCTGGCCAACTTTTCACCCGTCCCCGGCGCGGTGCGGTCATCACATCCCGTCGTAAACACTGAGGCCATCCGAGGTTGGGGCGTCACATCATCTCACAGGCGGAGCCGCTCTGAGCATTACCCGGTCTTAAGTAACAGCTGGCTCAGCCTGACAACCTGGTAATGCTCCAACCTTACAGGAAATATTAAAAAAAAATCGACTGAAATGACACAGACTGGTCGGAGCGGCAGCTGTTTGCGTTAAATTGACAATGGGAGATATTTAGGATGACTTGGAAGGAGTTCCACTGAAGTGCATATGTTACAATTTATGAGCGTTCACTCAGGAGTTTGAATGTTCTCCCTGTGCGGCCTCAACAAATCGACGTGGGGGAGTCTAAATTACTCCTGCAACTAGTCAGACAGAGAGCTTCAGCTGGTTTCTTATTTCTTCTGCTTATTTGACGAGCCGGTGACTTTAAACTACACCAGTGTGGATCCGGCTTTTCACCCGTCGTTGGCTGGAATCCTTTCACCGATGGCTGTCGAGGTAAAATAAATTAAAGCAATGCACATATTTAAAAAGAAAATCACTGAAAAATATGGAAAAAGTGATTTGATTCTAATGAGAAAAGATATGAAGACTGATGTTGAACAAATACAGCAGATCCCTCATGAACATGGACGACAGCATTCCTACAGCTCCCAACCGCATCTCAAAAGGCCAATCTCAGTTGGTTATTGAAGTGTGAAGTCCCAGTCTGCTTGTTGTGCATATGTGTGTGTGTGTGTGTGTGTGTGTGTAGGAGGAAGCCTAATTTAATTCTCCACTGCACCATGTTTCTCCACTGGCTCCCTGCTCATGGAAATTGCATAATTGTCAATTTCTCTGCGTGTGTGCATGTAGACCTCTTTATGTGTATGTGCGTGCATGTGTGCATGTGCATATTCGCAGGGTTTAAAAAAAACAAAACAAAAAAAATCACTGACTCCATGCCCAAAAAGCAAGCTTTAAGAAAAACAAACGCATGTGTGGTGTGGGTTGTGCAGCACGGTGTGTATGTGTGAGAACACACACAGGTTTAAATTTGTGTCCATTAGTGTCCCCCCACCCCCACCCACCCCACCGCACACTCTCTGCTTTCTGCAATCTTTGACCCGAACGTGTCTGCATGAGCGCAACAAGCATCTGTTCCATAAATGAACCGCTCCAGCTTGGGTCAATTTTACAACTCACCGGCGCTGGCCAGACTGAAAACATTCAACCTGCTCGTCCTCCCGTCTGGCTAAAAATACAGTTTGAGCGAAGCGGCCGCGGGGAGAAAAAAAAAAAAAAAAAAAAGTCAAATTGCTGGCCCATTTTGCATTAAGTGGTCTGCTAATCCCATCAGGACTATCCTTAATAAAATAGAGTCACTCAGAAGTGAGGAAGGTGCTCCGGTTAAAACTGCTCGTCACAGGCCGGGCGTCATGACGCCGGTTCTTAGGAGAAGATGTGTGATATGATCTGTATCTCTGACAATCAGACAGCCCAAACACACGACGCCGGCTCGGAATCAGTTTTATAGCTTTATTTTCAACAGAAGGTGTTGTGCGAATAAACCAACCCAAGCTGGCTGCCTTCAGCTCCACTGGTAATCACACATGGAGCGGCTTCTCACTTTGGACACGGATAATAAGAAAAAAATTTAAAAAACAATGTGAAAATTCTCAGTTTTCCAGGTCGCCATACATATGAGTATGATATATATGAGCAAAGTTTGGATGTTCTCCCTTTGTGTGAAGTTTAGCCTTCTTTTGTCTTCGTGTGTTTGCCTTTGTGATGATGGATGGACGGATGAAAACTATCAAGCTCCCGTGTCGCGCTGCGTTTCCTCTTTGCTCTGTTCGTACTTCACTTGAACCGCGCTGGAGCTGATTTGAAAGTGGAGTCAACCATTCGTCCATCATCCATCCATCTTTTATACCCACTTTAGTCAAGGTGGGGTCACGGGGGTCGGCAAAACTGACGTTCGTCCATTTGTTGAGTGCTCGATGCTTTTTCAGAGGGCACAGGTCCAACTTCTACCAGAAAACACTTTCTTTTTTCCAACACGTCCAGTTCAAGATGTCTAAGGTATCGATATCAGCGGGTCTACAGCCTTCATGAGCAAACACTGAATTTCTGTCCACCTTCCTACCAAATGAAATCAATCTCGGTCAATTTAAAATAATCTTAAAAAGAATAAAAGGCCATTTGACGTAAAAGTAAGTGAAAAAGAGCTAATACAGAGCATCACAGGAGCTCCATGTAACTTCAGATCCTCAAGACAAACAACTAATTCCAGGACAGGGGTGTCAAACATAAGGCCCGTGAAACCACAGATTTTTTTTTTTTCCTTTTTAACAAATCTGAAGATAACATAAGACTGAGACCTGGGCGGAGATATCAGTGATGCTGACATGAAAGCTAGCAAACTCGTGCAAGCCTCAACGTTTGAAGAAACATGCATATTGCAATAATTATAGGAGAAGAATGTTGGACGTTTCACAATATTTTTCTCCGGAGGATATCCATAATGTGGGCTTTATGTTTAGACTGTAGTCATTTTCAGCCATAATTGTTTGATTTTTGTGAAAAAAAAAAAAAAAAAACAGACATTTTTGATCATGTGTACTGCAACAAAGAAAAACTGAGCTGGATTTGAACTCGAATGTGTTTGACCTCCTCGATCTATAGTGTTGTTTTTTTCGGTTTATTCAGCATTTGAGATATTTTACCTCTCACAGAGACACCAACAGTCGTGCAAGCAGTCATACTAACATAGGAACGACAATAGGAGTTATAATGACAACTGAGTGTGCTATCAGTGCCACGGAGAATTACTGGGAATGAAAGACAGTTGTTTAATAGGCCTGTCAAACTCTGGCATCTGCACTGGCACACAACACCGCAAGGTGGATGCAGACTGCGCCCACACAGAGACGCAGCGCTGGGAGATCATTTGACAGGAGCGAGTGCTGTTTGTGGTGTTGTTTTTTGTATGTTCCCACTGCTTTCTCCACACACACACACACACACACACAACACACACATACATTTGTCACACACCACACAGAGGCGAAGCCTTCGCAAACTATTCCACAGACAAATTGCGGCGGGTCTCCTCACGGAGGGAAGGAAGGCGAGACGGAGGGGATGTGGAGGAAATCAAAATGAGAAAACGGCGACAGCATGCGAGGTACAGTTTGCAAAACTTCCGGAGGGTGAAACTCTTTCTCTCTTCTCTCTCTCTCTCTCTCTCTCTCTCTCTCTCTCTCTCTCCCTGCTGCGTCCGTTTCACCCTTCTCCATCACCCCCACCTCCTCCCGTCATTGCCTCCATTCGCACTCGTTAATCTCTGACAGAACCTCCGAATCCGCCTCCCTCCTCTGCCCCTCTCTTTATCAGAGAAAACAGAATCAGGGTAGAGTTAGCCTGCAGGCAATCCTATTTAGATCAGCTATTTTGTAATTCCTTTTTTCTGCTGCAGAAGCGTTCATTGCTTTTCTCATAAGGGATGCATCCGGGCCCGTCGGCTCATTTCTCACTGTGTTTGTTATCAGAATGCATATTTTCTGAAAGTAAGAAGAAAAAAAAGTGCCCATCATGGGACAAATGTTGTAAAGTCATTTCATTTAAGCTATTAATGCTGTGGCATGTTTAATCCTCCTGAACAGTTTGTTCAATTACTGCATAACAACACGACTGAGTGTGAGCCTCAATCCCCCAAACTGCTATTTTTACCTGACTTTAAAGGTGTCTGACACTAAATGCAACACAACGTAAAGGCCAGTGTTGTGCAGACTGTCAATTCTATTTTCAATAGGGTTATGAGTAATTTAGTGAACTATTTGTGTCAACAAAGGCACAATATTGCCAATTTTAGTTAAGCTGCATTACGCATTAGTGACTTTTTGGACCCGTTTCCATGATGTTTTCAAGTGAAAAAGAAAATTTTCTTTGTGGTTTTGATGTCCGTTTAGACAACAGCAGTGATCAGAGTCAGTGCAAATGCAAATTTTACAAAATGTCATCATTTTCAGCGTTTCTGTCGTGTCTGCGTTAACAGACATTTTTTCAAAACACTGCTCAATAAACGCAAAATATAGAAATGATCCGTTTTCAAATAAAACATCTTGTAAAACATGACTTCGTAATTTAATAAAGTTTCAGTCGATACATTATAAGTGCATCTTGTCCTGGAAAAAGAAATAATGCTACAGTAGATCTGATTCCTGATATGCGTTCATCCAACTTCTACAACAAAAAGAATACTTCTGAACGCCATCTTCTGATTAATCTCTTGATTTAAATTCACAAAAGCCAAACCTGAGCTTGCTCACCTTTCCCAATGCTTGTACCAACCCAGAGATGACAGAGTGCTGGCCTCAAGGATGCACGGATCAAAATACTCAGTGTGATTATTACTACATGTAGACGATGAAGTGATTTGTGAAGAAGCAGCTGCACTACATTTATTTAATTCCCATTGTTGGCTCAAAAACACAAATCCCAAAGCAATGAAAACATGTCAAATATGCTAAAAACTATTAGTCTGACCTGCAGCTACATTAGAAATAAAATAGCTACTATTTATACAAAATAGACTCTTCCTGCATATTTCCTGCTATTGCTTTATCATCTTGGACCTCGTTTGGGATTTTTTCCTTGAGCAACACAAACGTGCACACAAGCATACACTCTGTAACCATGATAGCCGGAAGGACAATCCATCATTTGATTTGGACAAAGTGTTATTAAAACCCACTTAGTCCTGGCTGTAAGAGCTATAAGCTATGGAAACTATGCAATCTGGCCACAGGCTGAGAGCCCTGCAGTCATCTGCTTCGAATCGCTCTAAAAGCAGCAGAGGCCGACACCGAGAGGCAGCGTTTCAGACGACTGTTCCCAAGACAGCCCGTCTCCCATTCATTCAGCACGACAACAGGCTTCGTTTCGTGTCATTACAGCCTTTCTTCCATCTCACAAACAAACTAAACACTTCCAAACAAGCAGCTCGAGTAAACTCTCGGTTTCCAGGGCAAAACTACTGCAACTACCAACCCAAGCCTGGCAGCCAGAGAGCACCCAGGACCCGGCACGGCCTCCCCCGAGTACAGATAAACCAAGTCCAGGAAAGTTTATTCTACACTCAGACAAATATTTCTGAACTCCGGCAAACGACATAAGCCCACCAGAGAAGACAGACCAGACTCAAGAAACGTCTCCTCGCCTGAGGAAAGTAAGATGAAAAAAATTTCAACCCCGATGAAGGAAGAACAGAGAAGAGGCACAAAGAAACTTAACTGGAATGATTTAAAAACAAGGACGTCGGAGCAAACCAACTTTGAAAATTGAATTACAATCAATCATCTGATTCCTTGAGAATGCGTGACACTAATGTGACAGGTGAATAATGGGTCCTTTGGTATATTCAGCTCAGTTCTTTATATGGTAAATGGACGTAAACACTAATGGTGATGGTTGCCATGCAAAGTACTAGACTTACAGTCCTGAGTTTCATGTCTTCCCCAACAACATTAAAAAGTAGGACAGGACAATATCGGGAAAGCCAAACGCCAACCGCGAGACTGGAAGACCATCCACTGTACCGACCGAGCCACAGCCACACAGGAGGAGTAAAGAGCGCTGAATCGGAGGTCTGTGTGTGTGGGTGTAGCTGGTGGTTAAACTAAGGTTCATCAGATATTCATACTCCCAATTAAACCTTCTCGCTGTCACAGAAATTACTACACGGCATTAACTCTAATGGCTGAAAGCTGCAGAGTTCAAAGTCGTCTGGCTAAACCCAAAATCAGGTCAGCGCAAGCAGACTCTGCTGCAAGCAGCAATCTGCGTCGACTCCACACCGTGAGCATTCGGCCGTGTGTGTGTGTCCGTGCGGTGAAACCAGAAACCTACCTCATGGAGTGTTTACACCAAACAGCCATCACGCACGCAGCAGAGAACGTTTGCAAAATACAGCCGATTCTTTCACTGGGAGACCCTCCACGCACCGAGAGGGCAAAGATGATGGAGTGCAACTTTTTGAAAATGCAAGCTTAAATGTGCTGTAGGCAGGACTCCGCATCTCCGCCATCTTGGGTTACCTAAGTAAGATGGCGATTTGAAACCCAGCACAGCCAATCCTGTCCTGTTTTCTCTGATATCACGCCCTTACGCAAGTTAAGCCCCTCCCACAAGAACGTGCGAAGAACGCCCCTCGACCAATCACGGTTAGAGCCTCAGGGGCTCTTCTGATTGGTCAAAGATACCTGGAGCTGTCGAGATTCCTTTTCAGCTCAGAACAGAGACAGATGGAAACGCTGCGCCCTCGCGGTAGTGCAATTATGCTACACTCCTAAAGGATTATCAATGGATACTCTAACATTTAATCCAAAGAAAACACAGAAAAATTAGCACTGACTAGCAAAATCCTGCCTACAGCACCTTTAAAACTGAAAATAATAATCAGCCGAAGTCTCAAGTCAGACGCAACACATCAATAAATCACGATGAAACCAAACAGAAACGTCGCTGAGCTGAACGTCTGAGAAGAGAAGCGCGACCGTCCCGCTTTGTATTTAAAAAAAAAAAACCCAAAAACAATAACCGTTATAAACTCAACGGGCAGGAACACATCACAACAGCCCATTAACTCCACAACGTCGTCTCAACAGTCAACATGTAGTGTACGGGGCTGGAAACGTGGGAAGGAAACACGGCCCAGTTCCTCGCAGCGACGTGTTCACATAATGCTCACAATGCGAGATATAAATAATACAGAGCTCTGAATGTATGTTTTATTGCATACCGCAGTGATGAGCACTGCAGAAACATTTGGCTTGTAGTCGGAGCCTAATTTCCCCGAGTAGGAGTCGGTCAAGAGAGATATTACAGCCCCTGGCTGTGAGGAAAATCACCAGCGTGGTAAAATGCCATCTGAACTGTGGTCAAATAGTAATCACAAACCTCGACATGAGTCACCGTCTGATAATAAGCATTTGGCTCAGATGAGCTTTGTACCCAGGCTGCATCTTTTCCCAGCAGGGATCCTTCAAATGGAGTTTCAGGCCCTTTTCACCCAGGAAAGACGACATAAAAGCCTGGAGCTGTCTGCGAGAGTGGTTGCTCTGGGATGTTCTCACACAGCGTAAAGCCACCCAAAAGGCCAACTGGAGTTTTTTAAAAGGTTCTGTGTGTCCAAATTAAATGAAGGAGATGGATGTCCTTCCTTAACATTTCCCTGATCCCCCGCTGTTTGGGTTTTGTAATGTTACCAGCAACCAGCTCCTCCTCGTTTTCCATTGCGGGTCTCAATGTTTCAAGTCGTTTAGTTTACAATGTTGTGATCTTTCATCGTCTTCACATTCAAGCCGAGTCGGCAGATCCGACCAAACACCACGCTTCCTCAGCCGCTCCGCTCCCGACCCCGAAACGCTAAACCTCAGCGTGCCGAGCGTACGGTAACACAGGTCAATAAAACCAACAGAGGACAAAAACAAGCAAACAATTGTCAAAAGGCAAAAGCAAAGAGCAGATAGATGAAGATAAAGAGGCGAACGAAAGAGGGAAGACGAAGAAAAAAGCGTAAGGGGGTTGGGGGGGGGTTTGTTGCGTTCGTCCAGAACCCGGTGAGCAGTCCACCTCGTCACTCGTCGTGACCACCACATCACACCAACACCCTCACTTTCTCACATCATCAGCAGTAACATTTGCAGCATCACATTAACGGAGCGCGAAAACTGATCAAGAAAAACTTGAAAAACAATGACAGAGCAGCTGAAATCACAGTCTGATCCAATCTGAAAGCACAATGAGCAGAGTTACTCACAAGATCTCGTCGTTCTGAAACTCCAGGACGCCGTGAGTGTCTTCGAAGTCCTCGCCGCCGCCGCGCGCCGTTCCCTCCATTGTCTTGTAGGGCAGCATGACCACGCCGCGAGCCCCCGAGGTTCTCAGCACCTTGACCTCCATGGTGCCCACGCTCTCGCTGACATGGCAGACGGGCTCTTCGAAGGTAAAGATACCGGCGTGGTCGTCGTCAAAGATGGTGACGGTGGCGGTGGAGGGCAGGCCCAGGCAGGCCACCGAGTCCACGTGATTGGCCGACTCGCCCTCCTCGGGCTCCTCCCCCTCTGAGGTCAACACCTTGACGTTGGAGAGGTGAATCAGGAAGTTCTCGTCCTCTTCGAAGATGTCGTCGTCGATGATGCCCACGCGGATCTCCTTCACCGTCTCGCCGGGTTTGAACACCACCACGCCCTCCGTGAACTCATAGTCCGAGCCGGCGTTGGCGGTGCCGTCTTCCGTCCGGTACTCCACAGAAATGGTCTTCCCCGTGTCGCCGCCGCGCCGCACCACGTTCACCGCCACCGTGCCGCAGTTCTCCAGACACTGGTAGGAACGGGCTCGAAAAAGATTTGGAGATGGGGTCGTTGTCGCAGGCGTCGGAGCGAACCTCGTGCATGCTGACGGCCTTCCGGGCCTGGTCGGCGGCGTGCTTCTTCAGGATGTTTCCGGCGCCCGTCATCAGCCGGGTGGCCTGGCAGCGGTAGAAAGCGGGCTCTTCTGCTGCTGGCTCAGGACTTGGTAGTTGGCGAGCTCGATCAGCTGTTCCACCTGGTCAGAGGAAATGGTTTTACAATGAGGCTCGGTTGATAGAGTGGTTGTTCCGCAATCAGTCTGTTGCAGGTTTGATTCCCTGTCCTTGAAAATGACACTGAACCCCAAACCGGACTGAGTGCTGTGAATGACAGCCTCCTCCACTGGTGGGTGAATGGGTGAATGTTACTATATAACCTGGGATTGCTCAAGCAGTGGTGCGGCACTACAGAAGTAAAATCCATTCACAACGTTGCTTCACACTAATCTCACGGAAAATGAAAACCCAGACAACTGTAGTAGTGCTGTCCAGTGTAGGAAAATACTTTTTGTAAATATTGTCAAAGCACATGGCCTTAAAACAAACAAAGAAAATGTCCTCAGGTAAAATGAGCAACTTAAATAAATATTTATTTTGACCTTCCAGCATTCGGTTCTACACAAAAGTCACATTTCCTACAGGAATGTTAGAGAAATGTGGCTTGATACAAAGCTCAAATACATAAGTAACTGACCGTGTCTGAACACACACACACAAACACACACACACACACACAAATCAGCATTATTAGCTTTTGTTTGTAAATACTGGGACATTCACAGAAAAGATGCCATCTGTATGCAGTTTTAATGAGGCCAGATTCATTATATAGCCGTTATTTACATTCCTTGTCTGGGGTCAAGGATGAGCTTCGCATAAACAGGATATATTTATTGTGCTCGCCAATGTGGTCTGACGCAGATAAAAAAAGAAAAGGTGTGAAAGCAAGAATTCACTAAAACCAACGAAAGCAGAAGTCCAGTTATCAGTATGATGGTGCCTTGATATTCCTGTGATGGCCGGGCGACATGTCCAGGGTGAACCCTGCCTTCATGCATTGTTAGCTGGGATTGACTCCACCGTCCCTGAAGTGGATAAAACTGTATAGAGCAGGGGTGTTCAACATAAGGCCTATAAGCCAAAACCAGACCACAACAGGCTCTAATCCAGTCACAACACAAGAAGGATTCAGGCTGAGATATCGACCTTTTCACTATCAAACTGGCCTCAAAGTCATGCTGTCCAGGTGAGTTGGTCAAAACATGCCTGATGTAACAGCTATAGTAGAAGATTTGGAACATTTCATTGTATTTTGGATCAGAAGTTTTCAATAAAATATTGGGATTGTAGTCATTTTCAGTCGTGAATGTTTGTTTTATGTAAAAATGTTCAATGGATTTCACTACTATCATGTGAGTTGTCCCCAAAGCACTTTACACTGTTAATCACATTCACTCATTCACACACATTCACACGCCAGTGCAGGCGCTGGATCCATCCACTGGGAGCAGTTTGGTGAATGCTGGACTTAGTTCCTGCATACAAACGGGCGCTGTGAAAAGCTCTTACTATTTGTGCTCATGTTGCAGGAATCCCTTAATAACTTCCCTTCATTATATTTACCTTCATCAAATTAAGCAGAAGCTTTAATGAGGCCATTCATCACTACAGTCGCTGTGATAATGCAATCACATCCAAGGTGTGTCAGCTGTTCTTTTTACTCTGTCATCTTTATTCAATTGGAGGAAAAACCACGGAGTAACTGTGGCAGCGGCACCGATACATCAGTGTGGCAGTGCTACCCACCTCCTTGTCAGGGTGTTTCTGCTTAAGTTCCTTCAGGATCTTGGCCATGTCCCTCCGGGTCTCCTCCTCGTCCAGATCCTTCTCATCGATGTCCAAGCCCAGCGGACCGTCGAGGAAGTCAACGCCATGCGAGTTCAGCATCTTCCCATCCATCTCGATGTCCACCTTCAAGTGGAAAGTGAGGAACCTTAATTAGAATCATCAATCAGAGGTTTAAACTCCTTCTTTGATCGTGGCGCGATGGTTGTCTGAGCGAGAACACGTAACAAGAACGCAGTCAAAGACGAATGTCTTCTTGTTTTCAGGTGCTTGAACAGTTTTCTAAAATGCAACGAAAGCTGCCGTGTGTAAATGGTTTGTTAGAGAAAGAATTGTAATTTCCTGTAAAATAATATGCTTTATTTAAAGAATCATTTCAGTTTTAGTAAATTTTTAGATGTAGTGGTTTTGTCTTGATACTTCGGATTAAAATGTTGAAGGAACAGAAAATAATTTTTTGAAGAACTTGATACAGATTAGACTGCTCGACAAACTGTCAACATTTTGGGGGGTAATTTAAGGCTTTGCCACCTCAAATAACATTCATGATAGAATTTCCTCAATGGTTTTCCTAACCGTCTTCACGCAGGTATTAAGGGCATCATTTAAGCAAGATGCAGAACGAAAACCTGAGAAATGACGTTCCACTGTGTGACACACAGGGAGAGTGTGTGTGAGACGTTCAGTTGTCTATGGAGCCGTGTGAACAGAGCAGAGCAATGAGAGTGAAGTTTAGTGGATGAATAAATGCAACGCCTCCTGGAGCCAGGTTCCCATGTCGGCCGCGTCCCGCCACCTGCAGATCCCGCCTCATTTATCTGATGCTGTCCGTCCAACTTTCATTTAGCGGGGACATCTTTCCAGCAGAGCCGGGCAGCAGGCCAGTCTGTGTTTACAGCTTATTGCTTAGCAAAGTTCTGCTTGTGATCTGCACTTTATTTTGTTTAATTGAAACCCAGAGGCTTTCAAGCAGCTGTATTAGTCTCTGTCGGTTTATGTAACGGTGACAACCGCCGAACCAGACGTTAACTCGGACATGCAAGAAATATGTCAATTACCTGTATTTAAATGTCTTGTTATAGTTTGGAGTTGATGCTTACTGGCATTACAGTCTTCCTAGAGAGTGGCAGTATTGATCAAAATACTTTAAAGCTCATTAAGCAAGATGTGAATTTAAAGTGTGGAAATTACCGAGGCCATCCCTCAGGAAAACGGTTTGACTTGATTCATTAATTTCTTCATGCCAGAAGGTAAAATCAAAGGGGCCATCATGTACTAATGGCGTCCCGATTCTCAAAGATCTCATCAAACAAACAAACTCGCAATGATGAAATGAGCCGATTTTAAGTTTGAGGAACGAGACACGGAGGGAGGATAAATGTACTCTGAACTACGCCCAAGATGTAATTAGACGAGTGCAAAGCATTGCTTGATCACACAACGGATCAGATAGCAGACAAAACAGGAAATTAAATTGTGACAAGATTATTAAAAGAAAAGTGAGGTGGGCTCACAGCAACACGCTTCATAACGTTAGTTTACCTTGGCAGGTCTCCATTCAGTCATATATTTAATTATTTCCGGTACACAATACTCATAATCTCACTTCCGCCTACATGATAAAGCTCAGCCTTTGTCCAGCACGCGTGGATGAGGACCGCTTAATTAATTTCTACTGGCTGTTCGTACAGCGATAACACAGCAAAATGAGCTCCCTGGAAGATGGAGAAATTCTTCATAGTAACACAGATGAAGGACGTTCAGCAGGTGAAACTCTCACAAAGTATTGGCGCTCTTAGCTCAAAGAAATGCTTCTGCAGCAAAGTGCCGGTGACAAGTTAAAGGTGCATTTCGTGAACAAAAAATATCTACATAAACTATTTGGAGCTTTAAAACTGTGTGTTATTAAAAACAAATGAATGTAATAGTTTTATCCATCCAGATTTAGGTGGAGTTCACACAAATGCAACTTTTGAAAAGTTCACTGTTCACTTTTCACTTGAAGCTCTGTCAGGTAAACAGGGCTTCAACTTAAACATAAACCTGTGGAATGAAGCAGTTTTCGCAGTTATAGTTTTAGGGTAAATGGATTTGAGCTGACCTTGGAGGGGAGCGGACGGTCTCCCTCGGTCTCGATGATCATGCCGCGCTGCTTCCCGGTACGGTAGCGCTTGTACACATACTTGTAGAACAGCAGGCGGCGGTCGGCCACCCAGGCGAACACCACGCAGATGGGGAAGAACAGGAAGGTGAGCAGCCCCTCCCACACCTGCACCACCCCGGGCGAGATGACCGACAGGATCAGGTAGAGCCAGATGTAGGCGAAGATGCTCCAGGTGGCCGTGACGAAGAAGACGCGCAGGTGCTTGACCTTCCTCGTCTCGCCGTCGGGGACCACGTACACACAGATACCGATGATGACGAACATGTTGAAAGCTGCCGAACCCACGATCGTGGAGGGGCCCAGAGTGCCGGCATCAAACCCGTGACCGATAACCTCGATGACCGACAGGAGGATTTCAGGGGCGGAGGAGCCCAGAGCCATGAGCGTGAGGTTGGAGACGGTCTCGTTCCAGATCCGGACGGTGGTTGTGGTGGTTTCCCCGTTGGGTTTTTAATGGTGATCTCCTTTTCCTGCGACGTGATGACCTCTATCGACGCCATGAAGCGGTCCGCGATGATGGACACGCCCAGAAACATGTAGACCAGAGCCACGAAGTAGACCGTCGCCCTCGCCACCTTGTCGCCAAACGAGGGGTTGACGGGCTCCCACACAGGCAGGATCACCCCCTTCGAACACTGCTCGGCTTTGCTGCAATCGGTTTTGTTGGTGGACACGGCTGAAACGGAGCCGCCGAGGTTGGGCTCGGGAGGGGCGCCGGCCAGCGAGGGGTGGAGCTCGAGGAGGAGGATCGTCGTAACGACTGCTATCCTCAAAGCAGGCGACCAGAGAGAGGAGTGATCCCAGCAGCCCATGGTGACGGTGAGGTGATGATTACCGATGGAGTTCAACCTTCAGAGAGAGGAGAGAAAGAAAATCTGAATATTAGAACTTTGGCAGAAAGGTTTCTGAACTGAATTTTCATCCGCTGCAGTTCGATAACCTATGTATTCAAATATTGTAGTATACTTTAATAGCGTTAATGATCTGTTATGACTACACTGACATTATATTAACAGATTGTACTTCTGCTGCAAGCACTGGATGCTACTAACTCATCTCCCCTCATAACAACCTTTCATAAGAGGCTGTCTGGGTAACGGCGTTCGCTTATGTATTTATGTTGCTTCAAGTAAACACTGAAGCCGTGAAAGGTCAAGTCTGCATCAGTCTGAAAAAGTCAGGCTGACGCTAATGTCAGTGCTACAGACCGAGCTAGCGCCCCATCTTCTTAAAAAAGTAGACAAATAAGAAGCACTTCAAATTCCAACTACACAAAAATGAAATCATGCGTCCCAGTGAAACATTTGTGGAGCTGTTTTGGACATAAAATTTAAGTAATCACACCAAAGGTACGCATCAGCTGTTGAGCACTGTGGGTTTCAAACCGACCACTTCTCAAATCTGACTGCCACATTCCACTGGCAATAACAAGCAGCTCGACAACGTTAAGCAAGAGCAGTAACGTTTCCGATGACAGTAATCAATAAGAACTCATTTCAACAGCATGGAGCCTTTTGGAGATACGTGGTGAAGACGGATGGATGGATGGATGGATTCACCATTTAAATAATTACGTCTTAAGAAGTGGGCACCATTATTAGTTTCATTTAAGATCTATTTTTTTCCAAAATGGATTCAGCTTGTTTATTTCACCATTGTTTTAGGCAGCAGATCAATTGAGAAACATTTCTCATTTGTTATGACGACCTGGTCAAGAGGCAGCACGGGGACCCAAAGAAAACCATAGAGAAATATATATATTGCACATACACACATAACACAGTGTCACGCAATCTCAAGAGAAAGAAAATACTGTTTCCAGTTATTAAGAAGCAAAGCTGAAGCAGGTGCAGTGACCCCTCAACGATCCAGGCAGCAGCGCTGAATGAAGCTCCAGCCATGAAGCAGATGCAGCTCGGTAAACAACATCCAGCTGGTGAGGAGAGGTTTCCCCGCACCTGTACGTTATACATCCATAATCTAAGGATGGAAGAAGTCAAAACAGAAAACCTGGTGTCCGCGCTTCATTCATTGTACGATACAGTGGATATGTAAAATACCGGACTTCCTCTGCAGTGCAAAGCTGTTGGCCTCACTGGAAACAGTGGCTGGCTGTCACACACTTGTCTCATTCTCTCTCAGAAAGAAAATGGGTCACAGCTAAATGCAATCACTGACAAGTGAGCCTCAACAGCGTTTTAGGTGCAGCGAGGCTTCTGGGTTTTTTTTCATCCCTTTGAGCAGATGATCAGAGAGCTGAAATCCCAGCGCAGAGAATTCAAATCAGTGATTTGATTTCATTGTAACTGTGCGACACAAACAAACCAAGGAAAAATTTCAAAGAGGAAAAGCATCATTTAGTTAGAATCACTTTCAGCGTAGTGAAAGTGTCCCTGTGGTCCAACACGCGGCGCATTCAGCACAGCTACCACACTCAATGAGCTAATTGCACGTTGTTGGGTCAGAAAATGCTCGATGCACACACTCCTTACATTTTATGGGGCAGAAATTCTTAGCATACACGTGTCTGCGCCTCCGCTGACAGGACGTAACAGAAACGGAGCAAATGCAGAGGCATCATTAACATTCCCCGATTAGCGAGGACGGCATTAAAATATACCCAGTGAAGCAAACGAGCGACGAGCTGCTTGGTTATTTAGTGCGCTCGCCAGAAGATCCACGCCTGAGAACCAGCAGCTGCCTTGCAGCTCTCAGGGGATTAACATAACTGGGAGCTGGCCGAGATGCAATACCTAAAAGTCAGCGGCGAGGATTTAAAATAGCCTCCAAAGCTTCGGCGTTTTGAGGGGACGCGAAACATAACGAATGGGGAACATTTAACTGCTCTGGCATGAAAGACGGCTGGATGTGTGAGCTCCCTGGACATGTCTGGCAGCCCATGACAGGGTGAACACACACACACACACACACACACGCACAGACACACAGTCGATCACACCTGCTCACACCAATTAGACTCAAAAGCATGCGACAGCATTTTACATTCCAATCAACAAAGATGAATCATGCAAAAAAGGCTGAACTGTTCATCCGTCAATCAAAGGAAAGTATTAGAACGAACCATACAAGCAAAGTTTTGTTTTCAGTCAAAGTGTCTCCAGTCAACAGTTTGCACAGGGCAGTGGTACAGAGCTATGTTACCTTCATGAAGTAACAGGCTGAAAACACAAATCAAAGGGATGACATGCAGTAATCCTTTGATGAGAGATAAATAATGAGAACTTAGAACAAACAAAAGGTCAACTCAGAACTCCCCTCAAACCATGCTCTTCCAGGTGTGTGCGTGCCAACAGCCATTCCCCACTAATTAACTATTCACACCCTTACAACACAAATTACCAGCCATCGATAAGTGAATTTAAACTTTTCCACTGTGGTTTAATTAAGCTGTTAAATGGTCAAACACCATGAAAGACTTTTCTATTAAATAACATGGAGTCAAGCTCAGAACTAGGAGGGCGCCGACACATTTACAGATGATAAATAACATGCAATCTGCAGAGCGTTCATGTGTGCATTGGGGATATTGGCATGCAGCATGGCTGGAGTTTTATTGATACTTTACCTTGAGGTTTCTGTTGGCTAATCATTAACGAGTCCTGATCAAGCGACGCAGCAGTGCAGCGGAACAAAGGTGACAGACGTACAACACATAAACGTACTCTGAACAGAAGGACAACTTCCTCCAATACCTCAATCTGCTTTTAAAGGAACATACCAAACTCGGGTTGTAACGATACGTGAAGGCAAATACAGCATGTGTCTGCTGGAGTTTCTGCATAAATCAGTTAATGTTTGCAAAATTTACAAAATCCTCCACCAGTGGTGAGTTTGATATTTGGGTAAAACAAACCGGATGTGACTGCTGAGCTGATCTATACTGAGTGGGCTCAGCTGTGGTGTGAGACGTTGTTTTATTTTATTTCTGCTCAGGATGTTAGTAAAATCAACTCACCAAAATTGCATGTCTATTTAATTCACTTCATTCTCTCGCTCACTTCTTCCCCCTGCTGATGGCCGCCAGCGATCCTCGGCTTCT